>NC_142074.1:23642500-23667500 GCF_059756535.1 Pantherophis guttatus
CCGCACTGCGTATCAGACATTAATACAATTGAGAGAGGTATTTCATGAGAAGAGTCCTCCACTCCTCTGCTCGCCACAGAATACCTTAGGCCACCAGGCTTGAAATTTTGGGTTTAGACAACTTAGAACTACACCGCCTTCAGTCTGACCTAAGCGTAGTACATAAAATTATCTGCTACAATGTCCTACCTGTCAATGACTACTTCAGCTTCAACCACAACAATACAAGAGCACACCAGAGGTGGGTTTCAGCAGGTTCTGACCAGTTCTGGAGAACCGGTAGCGGAAATTTTGAGTAGTTCGTAGAACCAATAAATACCCTGACTGGCCCCGCCTCCATCTATTCTCTGCCTCCTGAGTCCCAGCTGGTCGGGAGGAAATGGGGATTTTACAGTATCCTTCCCCTGGAGTGGGGTGGGAATGGGGATTTTGCAGTAACCTTCCCCTGCCACATCCACCAAGCCACACCCACAGAACCGGTAGTAAAAAGTTTTGAAACCCACCACTGTAGCACACAATAAATACAAACTTGATTGCAGGAAATAGGACTTCAGCAACAGAGTTGTCAATGCCTGGAATGCACTACCTGACTCTGTGGTTTCATCCTTGAACCCCCAAAACGTTAACCTTAAACTGTCTACCATGGACCTCACCCAGTGGTGGGATTCAGCCAGTTCGCACCACTTCGTGGGAACTGGTTGTTAACTTTCTGAGCAGTTTGGTGAATGGGTTGTTGGAAGAAATCATTAGGGCAGAGAACCGGTTGTTAAATTATTTGAATCCCACCGCTGACCTCACCCCAATCCTAAGAGGTGTCAGCGTCTGTAAGGGCATGCATAAGCACACCAACGTGCCTACCATCCCTATTCTACTGTCCCTCTTTTATTCGTAACCATTTCATGTATTAATAACCATGTTTATATCTATTTCTGTTATCTAATATGTGCTTGACAAAATAAATAAATAAAAATAAAAAATGTAGCTTGATATAGCCTACCACCAATGAAGAACATTCAACTCTGTAAGATTTTCCCATATGTTCAACCCTGTCTAGCTTCTCCCTTTAGGGATGGTATGAATGTCATCACTTAGTTCTCCTAATAGTAACATCATCAGCTTTTGGTCCCCATCAGCTATGCAGTTATTGGGCTCTTTTGACTGGAAAGCTTAACTGATTACAACAAAGATTAAAGCTGACAGATTTCAGCTTTGAGATTTACTGGTACCTGAACTCAGAACGGGTTCCTCTCTCTCTCTCTCTCACACACACACACACACACAAAGGCCATTAAAGATTTTTTTTTTCCTGGAGCTTACAAGTTTCAAGGGACCCCACCGCATAATTGCATTTCAACTTTAGATGAATATCGGCAAGGAAAGGACCGTAAATACAGACACTTGGATATATATTTGTGTGCGTTTGTGATCATTAGGTGTCCCAAAAACAGACCAGGGAATAGAAAACATTAGTCGTGAAAAATGCTTCTAAAGCTACGCCAGCCACTCTGATTTAAGGAGAGATCTGAAGGCCATAAAAATGGCTGAAAACTCAAGCCAGATAAGCGATGTGGCAGATTCTGGCAGATTGCTACTTTACTAAGCATTCCATTTAAACATTTGGCCATAAAATAACTTTGGGGGATAAATAACAGTAGATCACTTTTGCAAAAACATCCTGGGATCACATATTGATAGTCGATAATCGTATGTGTTAGGGGTGATGAAGTGTAAAGAGTGGGGTGGATCCCCAGGAGGAAGGGGGTTCATTCCAGAGGAGTTAAGAGGCAACTCAGCTCAGATATTGTCTATGAGACAAAGAGGGTGAAGACAACTCCTCCCTAATAGTTCCCAAAGTATATGGTAGATGCAGATATAGTTGTGTCTTCAATCTGGCAAGATTCTGTCTGTAGGCGTGAAGACAGTAAAGATCTCAGCTTGTAAGGATCACCAGGGTTCGAAGTAGCAGACCCAACACAATAAAACTTCTGAGGCTTAGGTGTTCCTCAGGCAGAGGTGGGCTTCAGCAGGTTCTGACCAGTTCTGGAGAATATGCGTCGCAACCATCAATGTGCGACACCTGCTGGCACACGATTTCTAATTACTGTCTTGCTGTCTCTTTCCCCCAATTTTTTTTTCCCAAAACACCCCTCCTCCAATATAGTTGAGTAACTCTCCTGAATTTCTCCAGTCCCTAAAGAGCTCTCTAATGAAAGTCAACATGAAGAAGCTTAAAAAGGCAATTATCGTAAATATTAAATAGCAGGTAAAAGACAGATGGGTTTATTCAGCCCTGAAAATCCTCCAAGTTGCTCAGATATTGCAATTTTAATTAAGCAAATCTTTCCAAATGCGTATCTGTTTACAGTTTACTTCTGATTAAAATAGGAAAGCCCTTAACGGATAAATAAACCTCTCTCTCCCTCTCCCTCTCTCCCTCTCTCTCCCTCTTCTAGAAAAAGATCAAAAGAGAAAATACCCCCCCAAAGGATTCTTGTGTTTACAGCCAGGGAGATTCCCATCTAGAAGAAGTTACAATTTAAAACTCACCAGAGGGGAAACTGCACGAAATGGAAAAAAAGATGGAGAGAAAGGTAAAGAGGCGATGAATATGTATTTTTCCCCTCCCTCCAGTCATTTTTATTTAGGTTAAGTTAGGTTACAATAGTGCTTCCCAACCTCAGCAACTTTCAGATGCATGGATTTCAACTCCCAGAATTTCCCAGCCAGGGTGCTGGTTGGGGAATTCTGGGAGCTGAGGATTACACATCTTGGTATGATTGGTAAATATTGGGTTACAGGGAGGAAAGAAGTAAGGGAGGGAGGGAGGGAGGGAGGGAGGGAGAGAGAGAGAGGGAGGAAGGAAGGAAGGAAGGAAGGAAGGAAGGAAGGAAGGAAGGAAAGAAAGAAAGAAAGAAAGAAAGAAAGAAAGAAAGAAAGAAAGAAAGAAAGAAAGAAAGAAGATGGAGGGATAGAGGGATGGAGGAAGGAGGGAGGGAGAAAGAAAGAAAGAAAGAAAGAAAGAGGAGAGAGGGAGGGAGGAAGGAACGAGGGAGGGAGAGATAAATAAAGAAAGAAAGAGGATGGAGGGATGAAGGAAGGGAGGGAGGAAGGGAGGGAGGGAGAGAGAGAAAGAAAGAAAGAAAGAAAGAAAGAAGATGGAGGGATAGAGGGATGGAGGAGGGAGAAAGAAAGAAAGAAAGAAAGAAAGAAAGAAAGAAAGAAAGAAAGAAAGAAAGAAAGAAAGAAAGAAAGAAAGAAAGAGGAGAGAGGGAGGGAGGAAGGAATGAGGGAGGGAGAGATAAAGAAAGAAAGAAAGAGGATGGAGGGATGAAGGAAGGAAGGAAGGAGGAAGGAAGGAAGGAAGGAAGGAAGGAAAGTTTCTCCTTTCAACTCCTTGTCAAAAGCCAGGCTTTCCATCAAACATGTGTATGCATGTATGCATATATATATAAAATTTGCAAAATCTGGCTTTTGAGAAGGATTTTGAAAGGAGAAAGCAAGTTCTTGTTTGTATCTTATATATCCGAAAGGAGAAAGTAACACACCCTAGGTTCACTGTGGGGCCACCAAATCATAATTTTGCTAAATTTGGACTCTGAGCAATGTAATGCCCAGAAATTCCCCATCCAGTTCAATTTCCACCCATCTCCTGTTAGAGGAAGAGAATACAAGGGACGAGTTGCTAGGCATACGTGAATTGTGTCTCAGGGTTTCCTAACCGGATCAGAAACCAACCTAGCATCTTCCGTCACGTAATCCTGGTTATTATTATTATTATTTTTAAAAAAATTTTGGTTAGGACTTCTCTCTGTGTGTCTCTGTGTGTGGCTGATTTGATACGTTCTTCGTGAGCCCCGCCAATTCGGCTACGTTTACAACTTAATGTATTCTGCAGAAATGGGTCAGTTCAGCAATCAAGTTAAGTACGTTTAGATTCAGCCCATACGTTGCAAATGAGCCTTATCTAACAAGGTTTCCGCCCTGTTGAATAAACCATACATTCTAACAAAACATCTGAAGCAGTGGTGAAATGTAAAATTTATTACTACCGGTTCTGTGGGAGTGGCTTGGTGTGTGAGGGGTGTAATGTGACTGGGTAGGCGTGGCCAACTTTTATTTATTTATTTATTTTTAAAACCATTTTTTCCTACAACCTCTTTGCTTTTCTCTGCTTTCCATCTTTGCACAAATACTCTCCTCGCTGCAGTTATAACATGTATAATCAAATATGTATTTTCTTTACTAAATTTCTCTGCAAGCAAGAGCTCTTATTGTTGCAAGGAAACCAGATTATTCATTCTTTGAATGTGGAGATGCTCAGATAAAAATTTCTCTCTCTCTCTCTCTCTCAGGTCAAAAAGAGTTGAGACGGTTAAAGGCCTACCGATGAAGGAGAAATGTAAAAATGTAAAAAAAATAAATAAATAACCTTGAGACGATGCAATGGGTTCTTGGTTGCTAGGAAAGGAAACTCTTTATTTATAGAAATCATTTTTCTTTTCCGAAACAAAAGCAAAGTGGGAAGATTTTTTTTTTTCCTGTGGTGGTGGTGATGATGTTGAAAATGGCTAAAAATAGGTGATTTTGGGAGAGTCAGAAAGGTTAGAATTCGTCTACTCCCACTTTCCTGTTGGTTTGGGGAAAAGGAGCAAATTGTTCTAACAAAGAGCAAAATGCTACTCTGTGTGTACAAGTGTGAGACGGTTTACGTACATGCTACTCTTCGGAGAAATTATTTTCTCTCAGCCGATTCAGCAAAGCATAATCTATTTCTAGAGCACAGTTGAAATCACAATATGATTTCACATCATGTTCAATACGATGAACATGAGCCGAATATGGAAAAGCAAGGACATCAGCCAAATGTAGATTACTCTGCTCCACTGTGGTAGCTACCTATAGATGTGAAAGTTGGACCTTAAAGAAAGCAAGACAGGAAGAAAATCAACTCATTTGAGCTGTGGTGCTGGAAAATGTTCCCGCATATTCCTTGGACAGTAAAAATCACCAACAAGCAGGTTCTGGAATAGAATAGAATAGAATGGAATGGAATAGAATAGAATAGAATAGAATAGAATAGAATAGAATAGAATAGAATAGAATAGAATAGAATGGAATGGAATGGAATGGAATGGAATGGAATGGAATAGAATGGAATTCTTTATTGGCCAAGTGTGATTGGACATACAAGGGATTTGTCTTTGGTGCATACGCTCTCAGTGTACATAAAAAGACAAGATACGTTCGTCAAGAATCATAAGGTACAACACTTAATGATAGTCATAGGGTACAAGAATAGAATAGAATAGAATAGAATAGAATAGAATAGGATAGGATAGGATAGGATAGGATAGGATAGGATAGAATAGAATAGAATAGAATAGAATAGAATAGAATAGAATAGAATAGAATAGAATAGAATAGAATAGAATAGAATAGAATAGAATAGAATTCTTTATTGGCCAAGTGTGATTGGACATACAAGGAATTTGTCTTGGTGCATACGCTCTCAGTGCACATAAAAGAAAATATACGTTCATCAAGAATCATAAGGTACAACACTTGTACCTGCCCAGGAATCCAATTTTTTTTTTGAAGCCATTTTTTTTTTTTGAAACCAAATGGAAAAATGGACTCCAGGACGAGATTCAGGGTGGAATTCCATGTTTAAAATGGTGTTGCTTCCATTTTTTTAAAAATTGAGCCTTTTCGGTGCCCGGGGAAGAAAATGCATGACTCCACGGTCAGGAAAACCACTGCCTAGGAAGCCAATTTTTAAACTCAATAGTGAGGAGAGGGTCAACCATTCTTCAGACTAACATTCTCCTTTTCCTTCCCAGTATTATTACAGCCGGAGAACAATTTTGCATTAATCAACCTCGCTCTCCATTCTACTTTTTGCCAAGAGGTCCTCCAAGAAATTGAGGGAAAAGGCTACAGCAATGTGAAAAGACGATGAAGTTGAGGTGAGGCAGCTCTTAGATAGGCTTGGTGGAAAAGGTGGTACTTGAGCTTGGCTTGCAAGTACGTGTTATCAAAACCACTTTATTCCTTTCCAGCCAGAATCAGGACATTCTCATTCTCCTTGGTGTTACGCTTCAAAGCAAGGTCGTTTCACATTTCTCCAGCAACAAGAGCCTTTGTCACCTCCAACTCTTTAGGTGTCTTCAGGTTTCGCCTTTGCTACTATTCATTACGCCAGCCAGCAGAGGTTGTTGTTCAGTGCACACTCCACAAATAATGAATCATAATTTCAATTACCTCCTCCAAATTACTACCATCAGCTCTTCACTTATCAAAGGACAGGCTGGAGTGATTTAATTTGAGGAAGTCAATACTCACATAATGATTCAGGACTCTGTTTGTTCAATATATATATATATTCCCTTCATATTCACCTTTTTTTCAGTTCCAGATACAATATCTAGTCAATTCCAGTGCCAACCTACAATAGACTGTGAATTTCTATTATTCAAAATTCTTCTTCTTCTTCTTCTTCTTCTTCTTCTTCTTCTTCTTCTTCTTCTTCTTCTTCTTCTTCTTCTTCTTCTTCTTCTTCTTCTTCTTCTTCTTCTTCTTCTTCTCCTCCTTTTTCTCCTCCTCCTCCTCCTCCTCCTCTTCTTCTTCTTCTTCTTCTTCTTCTTCTTCTTCTTCTTCTTCTTCTTCTTCTTCTTCTTCTTCTTCTTCTTCTTCTTCTTCTTCTTCTTCTTCTTCTTCTTCTTCTTCTTCTTCTTCTTCTCCTTTTTCTCCTCCTCCTCCTCCTCCTCCTCCTCCTCCTCCTCCTCCTCCTCCTCCTCCTCCTCCTCCTCCTCCTCCTCCTCCTCCTCCTCCTCCTCCTCCTTTCTTGTAATATAAGATAAGCTAGATGTTTTATCACCAAAACTTTTGCTTAAGTTTTCTCTAAGTTTTTGGCTTGTTGGAGGCATTTGTTACTAGCCTGCCACCGCTAATTTACCAAGAGGACTCTGATGTCAAAGTCCAAGCAAAGTCATTTTATAAATATATATTCTGCAATTATATCTTGCGTTGACATCTCGAGCCCAGAGGATTTTTGTGGAACAAGAGGGAGCTTGTTTGGGGCACAAGGGAATTAATGAGTTTTGATTAACCTAACTACCCCCTGGCTATTGTTCTCGAAATGAACAACACCAAAAGTTCAGCTACAAGCTAATGCAATTAAGGAATGGCAGTAGGCATTGCTGAACTACATTCCAAAATATTGTACTGAAAATACATTCTGATAGTTAGATCAGTTCTCTCTCTCTCTCTCTCTCTCTCTCTCTCTCTCTCTCTCTCTCTCTCTCTCTCTCTCTCTCTCTCTCTCTCCCTCCCTCCCTCCCTCCCTCCCTCCCTCCCTCCTCCCTCCCTCCCTCCTCCCTCCCTCTCCTCACAAAGAGAAGGGGGTCAACTTATTTTCCAAAGCACTGGAAGGCAAGACAAGAAGCAATGGGTGGAAACTAATCAAGGAGAGAAGCTACCTGGAATTAAGGAGAAACTTCCTAACAGTGAGAACAATTAACCAGTAGGACAGCTTGCCTTTAGAAGTTGTGGGTTCTCTATCACTGGAGGTTGGTGTCAGCACTTCAAGCTGCATTTACTCTAGTGCTGACATAAGAAGGAGAAGCGGAGGCATCTGGAAAGGGACGTTTGACTTTTCACCTACTTATTTTCCCTGAAGATAATATTCCCTAGGAGATGGGATGGGAAGGGGGAAATTCCTTTGAGCTGGAGCAGTAGATTAGGGCTAGAGTGACCTGGAAGATAGCCAATGAGTGCAGGGGAGTGGGGAACGGAAAGGGAGGGTTTTGGGTCTGAAAGTCAGTGTTGGCTGTGATGCAGTCGGAGTTAGAATGTCGTGAGTAAATAAATGGGAGTTTTCTTCAAAGACTTTGTTTGAAATGCAATTTATTTGAGACGACCTCGAAACCTGACAGTTGGTTTTTTTTTTTTTTAAAAAAAAGAGACTGGACAGTGACTTGTCTGAAATGGTATAGGGTCTCCTGCTTGAGCAGGGGGTAAGACTAGAAGACCTCCGAGGTCCCTTCCAGCTTTATTCTGATTGAGTTTTGAGTCAGAACTGAAGAAGCTTCTTGGATGAGAAGCAAAAGGAAAAACAAAATCCAACTGCCTTTTGAAAAAGTGCCTTTGGGACAACCATGACCTGGATGACTGAGAATCTCCATAGACATTTGAGTCCTGGAGTTTCGACATCAGAACTGGACAGTGTATGAAGAAATCTAAACCTCAGGGATGAGAGTGAAGCAAACCAGGAGTCAAAATTTCTTCCCCATCAACTATAATTGATGCAGAGATCTACTAGTGAGTCTAAAATTACTTTCCACTCATCCCTTAATCAGCTATATGTGGGTGTATATGTTAGAGAGAGAGAGAGAGGGAGTGAGAGAGAGAGGGGGGGAGAGAGAGGGAGAGAGAGATGCAGAATATTGAATAAGAATTTTGGTTTTAATTATAGTCATTGACCAGAATGAGAATGAGAGATCTTATTCTCTGAGAGAAAGAAGATCTAGTGCTGATTCTTCCCTTTGGGCTCAATCTTGCATTCACAATGAGATTAAAATGAGACAGAGCAGTCTGTTCTTTGAGCTTCTCTTTCCAATGTGAGAAGGCAACAATTGTGCGCGCTATATTATCTTTAATGTACAGCATATGGGGAACAATGGCTTTTCTGTGTCTCACAACAACATCCTTTAGAAAGGGATGGCATCTTACTGAAACTTCCTGAATGGGGTTGCTGGCAAAGGATGTCTTCAGCCTGTTGGATAAATCTTGATAAATGAAGCGAGGCGCTCATTAGCTCAATGCCTTTTCCTCTCCATTATGAGCCAAAAAGGAAACGAGTGTAACGTGAAATTACTCAGTAAAGGAAGGAAAAAATAAAGTCATAACACATTGTATTTCTTCCTTGGAAAAATGGAAAATTATCCCAAACGGAACTTTCTATGAAGTTGATCGTACTTTTTTTTTAATGAGTCAATCTGAAGTTGACTTCAATCAATCAATTAATCAATGGAATGAATGAATGAATGAATGAATGAATCAATCAATCAATCAATCAAGTGAATGAATGAATGAATGAATGAATGAATCAATCAATCAATTGAGTGAATGAATGAATGAATCAATCAATCAATCAATTAATCAATCAAGCTGAGTTTGTATAAAATAGAACACCGCTTGGGGGGGGCCAAAAAGCCCTACTAAGCAGGTATATACAAAAGTATGAAGGCTATTGCTTAATGCATTGTAAGCCGCCCTGAGTCTCTGGAGAAGGGCGGCAGATAAATCGAACAAATAAATAAATAAATAAATAAATAAATAAATAAATAAATAAATAAAATGAATGAATCAATTAATCAGTTGACTGAGTGAATGAATGAATGAATCAATCAATCAATGAATCAATAAGCCAAGGGCTTCACCAGGTTCATCAAGAAGTGATTAATTGAAAATGGCTGGATATGGGCAATTCTTGACTTTCAACCCTTCATTTAGCAATCATTCGAAGTTATAGCAGCACTGAAACAAGTGTCTTATGACTAGTCTAGTCCTCACACTTACAACCAATGAGGCATTCCCATGGTCACAGGATCAAATGTTGGGCAGTTGGTGACCTTCATGTATTTACGACAGTTACAGGATGTGTGATTGCTATTTGTGACCTTCCCAGCTGGCTTCCAACAAGCAACTCAGTGGGAAAAGCCAGATTTGCTTAATGACCAGGTCAACTCGCAAAGAATCCCTGGCCTGCTCTGGAGTTGCCATAGGCCAAGGGGATTGGGAAACCAGTGAATGGCATGGTAGCCAAAGACAGATGCACATTCCACACTTATCTCTCTCAAGGCTGTATCCCAGGGTTAACCACAGAAGCCGGAGGGGAGTGACCTCTACAACCCACAAAATTGCTCGTTGGCAAATGTGATTGATGAGACACTGTAAAGGGAGAGGGAAACAGGGTCATAATTGGGGCATAAATTATGTAGGGTCAGAGCTTGCTTCACTTGGGAAAGGGCCGACATGAAGCTCCTAAAAAATAACTGGATTTCTTTTGAGGCTTGGCTCCAGGTTCATGATTTAATTAGGGCACCCATCGGAACCCTGACAGTCCATGTGATTCACTTAACAACTAATGCCAAGTCATGAGGCCACTGCCATAACCACGTATACAACTACGTGGATTGTGTGTATATGTTTACTTCTCTTCTGTCATGTTCTCATCGTGTGCTAAATAATAAATAAACTTAACAAGGGCAGTGATTTCCTTAACAACCACGACAAAAAGGTTTAAAATCAGGTGTGACTCCCTCAGCAACCACCTTGCTTCATGATAGGTATTCTGGCTTTGACTGTGGCTGTAATTCGAGGATGACCTGTATTGATAATCCTCACCTTGTGTGAAAATGTTATTTCCTGTCCTTAGATTCACTGATGCTGCCAAGAGAACATATGATGAATTGGGGGGGAAAGTAAATAACCCCCCTCCCATTTGATTTAGTCTGACCCAAAATGACTGACTTACTTGCTGTCAGATCTGCCATGTTCATTCTTGTTGCTGTTTGCTTGTAATTGCTTTCTCTATCGTTGACTCTTCCTTGTAAACCCAAAGGGACCGAGCCAGATCTCTCGGCTGCTCCTGTGTCAACCTTCTCTCAGAACTGACAAAGGACGAGTAATAAACCCTGCATCAATTTAGCCAAACAAGAACAAGTTGTGCAGAAATGGCTGACATCCCAAGACAAGATCAGAGCAGGTTATGTCGGAGACAAAGTGACACGCATCACTGTCGCTTCATATTAGCCAACATTAGCCCAAGGATGGGATTTGAAATAGGGAACCTATGTTTTCCCCCATAGTGGCAATTTCATCCAAAGGAAATATTAATTAAAGGAGGGTGGTATTAGCAACAGCGATCAAGCCAGGGGTGAAATTCAGCAGGTTCTGACAGGTTCTGGAGAACCAATAGCGGAAATTTTGAGTAGTTCAGAGAACCAGCAAATACCACCTCTGGCTGGCCCCAGAGTGGGTTGGGAATGGAGATTTTGCAATATCCTTCCTCCAGGTGTGGGGAGGGAATGGGGATTTTGCAGTATCCTTCCCCTGGAGTGGGGTGGGAATGGAGAGTTTGCAGTAGCCTTCCCTTGCCATGCCCACCAAGCCACACCCACCAAGCCAAGCTCACAGAACCGGTAGTAAAAAAAAATTGGATTTCACCACTGGGTTCTGCTTCATTGTCCTAATCAGCTAAAAGATACAGTCTTATTTGTCTCCTAATCAAGCAACTAAAAATCTATACAGCATAAGGTTTTTTTTTTTAACAAACAAACAAGAGACAACATTTTTCTGTTACAAATACCATTGTTAAGTCCAAATAAGGAAATGGATCGCTCAAGTTCAAATAACCGGCGTCCAGAAAACTAAGCTGTTATGAATAAAGTGGATGCCTCCCTTAATTGGAGCTGTCCGTCTGTGCTACTCACAAGAACTTTTAAGGTCGGAGTTGTTATTTGGAGTGCTCTGTCGAAAACAGACGCAAACGTCAAAGCAAAATCACATCCTTCCAGAAAGGCGCCCTTGCTAAGGTAATTAATTAAACATGTTTCAGTCCTATTAGAATTAAATTCGGCTAAGTTCTTTATTCCTGATCACCATGGAAATGTTGTTGTTGAAGATAAGGCTGTTTCAACTAACCTGGGAGAAGTCTTGACTAGCTTCAAAAAGACATCTGAGTGGGTGTCAGCCATTTCAAAATGCAAGTTCTTTGCTTTTTTTAATACATATATATATATATATGCAGGTGCATCAGCTTAGGAAGCTTCAAGTTTGCGCAAACTTTCTCAAGAAACCCGATGACACAAAAGGAGGATGAGAAAAGCCACATCTCTGCCTGAAGTTCAAAGCCGATGCCTGATACGGCTGATTGTTCCTTCGCTAATTGGAGCAAGGGGTTCAAAGAACTTGTCCGCAAATCCGCGCTCCACAATGAGTATTTTCTGACTTTCTCTTCTATCGATTGAAACAGCAAAGGAGAAAATGTAAGGGATGCGATTTGGAAACCAGAGAGGAATTGCATTAATGGAATGCAGATGAAGAAAGAAGAAGGGTGCTATTCATTTTATATGGATTTTTTTTTTCTTTTTCTGATAACATTGTCTTTTATTTATCTACTTTTGTAAAGGAGCAAACACTATTGGGGAAAAACACTATTATTACACCTATTTTTATTAGGAAAATTGATATGATCGCACAACTCTGGGCAGCTTACTGAAATAGCGAAAGCACTTTAGACTTATATACCACTTCGTAGTGCTTTACAGCACTCTCTAAGAGGACTACAGAGTCAGCCTCTTGCCCCCAACAATCTGGGACCTCATTTTACTGACCTCAGAAGGATGGAAGTCTGAGTCAACCTTGAGCCGGTCAGAATCGAACTCCTGGCAGTGGGCAGAACTAGCCTGCATTACTGCACTTTAACCACTGTGCCACCATGGCTCTCTCTCTCTCTCTCTCTTCCTTCCTTCCTTCCTTCCTTCCTTCCTTCCTTCCTTCCTTCCTTCCTTCCTTCCTTCCTTCCTTCCTTCCTTAGCACTAACACTCAGACTTACTGTATATACCATCTCACAGTGCTTTCCAGTCCTCTCTAAGCGGTTTACAGAGTCAGCCTCTTGCCCCAGATAATCTGGCTCCTCATTTTACCGACCTCAGAAGGATGGAAAGCTGAGTCAACCAGAGGTGGTATTTGCCAGTTCTCCGAACTACTCAAAATTTCCATTACCGGTGCTCCAGAAGCTGTCAGAACCTGCTGGATTTCACCCCTGGTCTGAAGTCACAGCTTGAACAATTGAGTGGCATGCATCACTACTCCTATGCTTTATTGTCCTTCTCTGTTTATGGATCTTCAAATAGAAATGATGGTCCACCCTAGCTTTGCTTTAAAATCTCCAAGTTAGCCACTTCATTCTGCTGTCACCAAACCTGTCATACCGTACGCTGCCAGATCTAAACTTTTTGCTGTGATTTCCACTTCATTTCATGCCATAATGAGTTTCCTGCAAGTCACATGTCATCAAATGCAATTTTATCACTCTCCTTGTCACATCGGGACATTGACTTTCTACTTGTTGCATGAATCTCTAACCTTTTGCTGCTTAAGTTCACCTTCACGGTGCCACCTACAATAGCCTCCTTTCTCTGACTCAAGAAGTATTGTTAATAGTAATGTGACACTCACCATTTCAGCAGTATGTCAAGTCGGGCATCCTTTTTGCTCTTCTTTAGTGACATTTCTGGAATGAGTTAGCTCTCGTCTTATTAAGGGAATCAGAAGGAAAAGACATTGGTACCAGCTGACAGATCCATTGGTGCACGCAGAGAGAAGTCTATATGTATCCTCAACTTCATGTCAAGAAGAATGAACTTTGAGACACGACCAAACTTCCCTCATTTGAACATCTACATCAAGTTAGATAAAGATGAAATAAAAACTTGCAGAGAACTTCAGAGCAATCCTTGGATCATCCAATAGTCATCATTCATGAGTAGGGGAAGGTAAGACAGTTGGTTGAAAATGAGAAGAGAGGACACATTGGTAAAATACCCTGGTGGTGGGATAGCTTGAAGCCCAAAGGAAAAGTAATAGCAATAGCACTTAGACTTATATACCGCTTCACAGTGCTTTACAGTCCTCTCTAAGCGGTTTACAGAGTCAGCCTCTTGCCCCCAGCAATCTGGGTCCTCATTTTACCGACCTCAGAAGGATGGAAGGCTGAGTCAACCTTGACCCGGTCAGGATCGAACTGGCAGTGGGCAGATTTAGCAATAGCAATAGCATTTAGACTTATATACCACTTCACAGTCTTCACAGTGGTTTACAATGTCAGCTCCTTGACCCCAACAATCTGGGTTCTCCTTTTACCGACTTTGAAAGGATGGAAGGTTGAGTCAACCTTGGGCCAGGTGAGATTTGAACTGCTGGCAGTGAGCAGTGATTTAGCCTGCAGTACTTCAGGCTAACCACAGTGCCACTAGGAAGGAGAATGAGGAAGCAAGGAAGGGAGGGAGGGAGGGAGGGAGGAAGGAAGGAAGGAAGGAAGGGGAGGGAGGGAGGGAGGGAGGGAGGGAGGAAGGAAGGAAGGAAGGAAGGAAGGAAAATAGCAATAGCACTTAGACTTATATACCGCTTCACAGTGCTTCACAGTCCTCTCTAAGCGGTTTACAGAGTCATCCTATGGCCCCCAACAATCTGGCTCCTCATTTTACCCACCTCGGAAGGCTGAGTTGACCTTGAGATGTTCAGAATCAAACTCCTGGCATTAGGCAGAATTAGTCTGCAATACTGCATTCTAACCTGTGTGCCACCACAGTTCTTAAGGGGACAACAGAAGATGAGATGGTTAGATAGTCTCATTGATGCGATGAACATGAATTTGAGCAAACTGTGAGACAGGGGAAAGCCACAGGACTGGCATCCTATGGCCCATAGGGTCACAAAGAGTCAGATATGAACAATGACAAAGTGAAGGTAGTATTAAATTCTACCACGGGGAAAACTCCCACCAACTCTTCCGATGTTTCAAGAATTCAGCAACAATTTCTTAATAGAGCAAGAGTCTAAAGTTAAAATCCATCTGGCTGGCCAATGAAAGAATTCACCTGCCTGGCTCATGAAAAGTTGAAGTCTTTAGCTGAAGCAGCTAAAGAAACAAAGGACATGGGGATTTGAAACACTGCAAAAAGCAGGAAAAAAAAAAAAACCTAACAAACAAAACCCGAACAAATATTCCAGAAGTTAGTCTCCTGCTTGTCCTTTGGTGCTTGAGAAAGTTTGATTCAGAATCACCTTTGACTTCTGGTCTGCTTTGATCTCGATCAACCCAAAACGTATTGATTGAGTGTCAGAAACATGATGTCTCCAGTGGGGTTTTTTTCATTTTTTAGTTGGATTCTGCAGGTTTTTGCACATTTTGACAAAGACCACACTGGTTCATTGTAGCATTTCAATCAACAGCAAACCTGTCAAACAGTTTGCTCCATTGGCCATGCGAAGCTCATCACTGTTAATCAAAATCACGCGGTGAAAGGCATGTTGAGATCTCAAATCCTCAGTAAATTAAAGATCCTTGTGCCAAAATGCCACGCTAGAATGCTTTAATCTCGTATTACCGTGATGATCATATAATCAGCTACAACGATTCGTGGAAAATTGTTCCATTTATCCATGTGCCCAGAAGCCCTGTTTTTTTGTGGTTTGACAGTGTGTCGGAAAATATGCACCGTTTCCTTCTCAGTGAGGTGAAGGATACGATGATTACTGTATAACACCCACCCCACACAGCATGCTCTGAATTAGTTCAGGTCAAATCCAATTCACAAGTCACTTTTTTTCCTCTCTTCAAGTTATTTGAGAATTGCAGCAAGTTTTCTTAAGAACCTAACTTTTCCGTAGAAGTGTCAACTCAAGCAAAGCTGGGAAAATTGGCAATTTAATAAAAGGACCCCATGCAACTATCCAAACGGCTTTTATGAGGTGCTGTGCGACTTTGTGGTGTGTCCTTCGGAGGCCCAGTGTTCTTCCCCAGCTACGGACCCCAAAGAACGCAGCACACACAAACTCTATACAAAGCTTATTTACTCAAAATAACTTAGTCTTTATCATTCAAAGGCTGTTAATGAACTGTCTTAACAGCCTACCAGAATTCTAAGATAAGGTAATCACAGTCTTACTAGAGTTGGCAGAAAGTTTTGCAAACACGAAGGAGAGTGAACTAAAGTTGTTCTCCGTTAATTGTCCCAGCTCCTGCCCATGTAGCAGATCGAAAGCATGCGCACGTGAGTAGATAAATAGGTACCACTTCACTGGGAAAGTAACAACGCTCCTTGCACCTCAGTGTATAGTTATGCAGACCACATGACCACAGAAGTGACTTTAGACAATGCTAATGTCAGGGTTCCAAGTAATAGATCCATTGCAAGCAAAACCTCCGAGGCAGGTGGATTCCTCAAAGAACAGCTTTATTAGAAACATTATATTGGCACATATCTGGTGAAAACTGACTCTGATGGGCCCCTTGATTTTCACCTTATTAAAAGTAAAAATTTTCCCTTCAATTCCAAACAATCAGTCACGTGGCCCAATCAATGCAAAAAGAGCCTTGATGGTACAGTGGTCTAAGCACCCTGTTATTAACACAGCTGCCTGCAATTTACTGCTGGTTCGAATCTCTCCAAGGCTCAAGGTTGACTCAGCCTTCCATCCTTTCTAAGGTAGGTGAAATGAGGACCCAGTTTGTGGGGGCAATAAGCTGACTTTGTATAAATATACAAAAGGATGAAGGTTATTGCTTAACGCATTGTAAGCCGCCCGGAGTCTCCGGAGAAGGGCGGCATATAAATCAAATTAAAAATAAAAATAAAAATAAAAAAAAAATGCAGCATCCACTGGTCTGGTGACATCACTCCTCATTCCTCCGGCCAGATATGAGAACGTCCTTGGTTCCCAAGAGAAAGTATTTTGTTTTGACCAAACAGCCCCAGCTATCTCTAATCCCCTCCTCCCTATCCCTCAGCTCCATTATGGCAGCACTGAAGCTCCAAGATGGCTTCGGGTCAGGTCAGCTTCAGGGTTGACAGCTCCCTTGGCTAAGAAATTGTTGTGGTCCGCCAGCAACCTGCAGAGCTGGCAGCAGAGTCATGGCACACCATTTTACAAAAGAAAAAAAAAAGATAACACATATACTGATAGCAATAATAGTGATATAACAAAATAATTCTAACCATATTTATAATTATATTTTGCTTATTTATGTTCCAGTTAAATATATGAGCATATATTTAACATATATGTGCATATATTCAAGTGTTATCAATGGTTAGAGATAAGGGGTAAAAATTAGAGGAAGAAAGAGCATTGTTATGTTTAAGTAAAATATGAATGTTGTTTATAATTATATGTATGCAATTCTGAACTATTCCAAAGGTGTTTTGATTAGATGACTATAAAACTGAAGTTCATTTAATTAGAAGCGGAGATTTATTTTTTATTTTAAAACATCTTTTCTCTTTATGCGCACATTATTGTTGTGGTCTGCCAGCAGCCTGCGGAGCTGGCAGCAGAGTCAGACAGTGAGGAGGCTGGGGAGGAACGTGGGCCAGTCCTGGAGTCTGGGGAAGGCTCGGACAAGGGGTCTGCATCGGAGGCAGAGAAAGGGCCACCTGGGAGGTACGTGCTGCCTCCAGAGCCTCCAGAGTCGGATCTCAGCGAGGCAGAGGAACAGGGGGAGCCTGTTCCCAGTGTGTGCATGCGCAGAGCTGCAAGAAGGCAAGAACAGTTAAAACAAAAGGGACAACTCAGGAGTAGGGCTTGGAGATGATTGGCCCCTCCCATAAGACTTAAAAGAGGAGCAAAGGCATGTGAGCCTTTGCAGGAAGCAACGTTGTTAATTCTGCGCAGTTTAAAGTCTGAAGCTCTGTTTGATTCTGGACTCCGTGTGGCTTTGCCAATTACATCTTTGCCAGCGTGTCAAGGGAGATAAAGCTGGGTGATTATTAGCCTTATCCCGAAGGACTCTTTACAACTATTGGGGACTCATCTGTGAATGAACAGAACTCACAGCTGTTAAAATAAAAGAGGTTTTAGGGACTACTCGTGTGTTTTACTGACTCAGGCGGCCTAGGTCAGAACAGAAATGGAGATGAGCACTGCCCCATAGATTTGGATCTGTCTGGACAGGGGAAACTTTTACCTTTACCACCTACTGTCAGCACAAGCAACCAGAACAGCTCCAAGAAATGGTTAAAGAAGGTTTCTTTATTGCTGAACTCCAGTGTACAGGAATCTCACCAGGCTGTCTCCCTTCCCCTGGAAAAGGACAGACGTACCGCTAATGTTTCGACTTCAAAACAGTGGTGAAATCCAATTTTTTTTAACTACTGGTTCTGTGGGCGTGGCTTGGTGGGCGTGGTGTGGCTTGGTAAGCATGGCTTGGTGGGCTTGGCAGGAGAAGGATATTGCAAAATCTCCATTCCCACCCCACTCTGGGACCAGCCAGAGGTGGTATTTGCTAGTTCTCTGAACTACTCAAAATTTCCACAACCAGTTCTCCGAACTACTCAAAATTTCCGCTACCGGTTCTCCAGAACCTATCAAAACCTGCTGGATTTCACCCCTGCTTCAAAAGCTTCCTGCCCCTCACAAGGTCTAAGCTGGAGTATCTTTTAACTCCCTTTATTGGGGTCACCTCTCTCATCCAGTGGGTTCCACTTCCCCCATATTACAGGAATTTCTGCCGAATGTCTGCCTTCCTTTGGGAAACGTCAGATATAGACCTAAGCGTCTGATCTCAGATGTTTCATCCCTTGAACCGACTCCAAGCTGGAAGGTCTCTTTACTCCCCTTTAGAGGCCCCCCCTCCTCTTCATCCGGCGGTTCCACCACAATTCTACAACTTCTGCAGATGCTCTGCAAGTGAACTGAGACTCCTCCACCCTGCATTTGGAAGTTTAAAACGGTTACCTACGTCTTTAAACGGAGCAAATTTAGACAAAAATGGAACAAGGGGGAGGACATCCAAACACTGGAGAATAAAAATAGTATAGAGACAGTCCCCTCTCTGAATCCCGTAACACCGTTATGCAACAGCGTAAGCATCTTTTAAATGAGAAATGTTCCCTTGTAATCTAGACTGTCCCACTGCATTTCGAAGGCACGTAGCTTCGTTTTTCTAGGCAATAGACCCAGGCATCTCTCTCTCTCTCTCAAAGCTATGCCCTCAATCTTCTCCCTCTTTTTCCCCCCCCTGAAAATATATTTAGAAACGGGGGTCATCCTTTGCATCTGAGAGGATAGCAAACATCCAGTACCTTTCTCCCTCTTCCACAGGCATATCCCCCCTGACGCTCATTTGAAGTTTATTGGAAATCAGAGCAATTTCTAACCTGCTCCTTAAGTTGCTCTTTTTTTCCACTGCCAATTTCTGAACTGCTGTAGCTGTGTTTGTATCTGGGGTTTATTACTACACACTTTGCTTTTTCCCCTGTAGAAAAACGGTTGGCAGATAGAAATCATATTGGTCTTTTCTCTCTCTCTCCGAAAGATCACTATTAGAGTTTGTCCAAGAGTTTGCAAGATTGCCAACAATGACGAGAGCACCAAGAGATATAATGATGATCTTCTGTTGATTGAAAGCAGATGTCGTCACGAACAGAATGGCGATAACACAATCTTCTTATTATGGGGCTGGAAGGGACATTGGAGGTCTTCTAATCCAACCTCCTGCCGATAACCTCCTTATACCATCTTGGATGAATGATTGTCCAATCTTTTCTTGAAAACCTTCACTGATGGAGCACCTGCAACTCTGGAAGGCAAGCTGTCCTATTGATTAATCATTTTTGTTGCTGTTGTTAGTTGCGAAGTCATGTCCAACCCATCGCAACCCCATGGACAATGTTCCTCCAGGACTTCCTGTCCTCTACCATCCTCCGGAGTCCATTTAAGCTCACGCCAACTGCTTCAGTGACTCCATCCAGCCACCTTGTTCTCTGCCGTCCCCTTCTTCTTTTGCCCTCAATCGTTCCCAGCATTAGGCTCTTCTCCAGGGAGTCCTTCCTTCTCACTAGGTGGCCAAAGTATTTGAGTTTCCTCTTCAGGATCTGGCCTTCTAAAGAGCGGTCAGGGTTGATCTCCTCTAGGACTGACCGGTTGGATCGCCTTGAAGTCCAAGGGACTCAAAGGAGTCTTCTCCAGCACCAGAGTTCAAAGGCCTCAATTCTTTGGCGCTCAGCCTTTTTTATGGTTATAATCATTCTTACTGTCTTGAAATTTCTCCTTAATTCCAAGTAGGTCTGTCTTTAATGAGCTTCCTCCCTTTACTTATTGTCCTGCTTTGAGAATAAGTTGTCCCCTCTTCTCTGTGGCAGCTCATCAAGTTCTGGAAGAGAGTTATCATAAAACTCCTTTTCCTTCTCTTCGTTAGGCTAAACATAACTATTTCCCTTAACCATTCATTATTCCTCCTCCTCCTCCTCCCTCCTCCTCCTCCTCCTCCTCCTCCTCCTCCTCCTCCTCCTCCTCCCTTATGCTATAGCACCATGATTGCGAACCTATGGAGCCATATCTGTGAGCACACGAGCATTGCCCTAGCTCAGCTCCAACACACATGCGTGTGCTGGCCAGCTGGTTTTCGGGCCTTCCGGTCCCACCGTAAGTCAGGAAATGGGCTGTTTCCGGCCTCCGGAGGGCCTCCAGGGGGGTGGGGAGGGCTGTTTTCACCCTTCCCAGGCTCCAAGAAAGCCTCTAGGGGCCTGGGGAGTGTGAAAAACGGGCCTACCGGGGCCACCTGTAACCTTTTTTTATTGAAAAGTTTTATAAAAGATACAAACATTTTCTCCCCCCCTCCCACCCCTCCACCCTCACCCCATCCCACCCCCCTTGCTCACCCACCCACCCTTTCCCCCTCCCCCTTCCCCCCCACCCCCCCTCTGTAGACTTCCCAGAACAAGCACAGGGTATAGCATTCACAAACATAAATCTAAAATATGCTAACAATTTGTTGGCTTCAAATTCTCCCTAGGTCTTTAACTCCTTATAACTCAAAACTGTTTTGCTGTTGTGTGCCAAAAGCAGGGGGAGTGCCGGGGGGGCATTGAATTATGGGTGTGCACACGCGCACGCACGACCCCCCTCCCCCCTGCTTTTGGCACGGGACGACAAAAAGGTTAGCCATCACTTCTATAGCATATGGAACAGAACTGGAAGATTTTAATGAAAAGAGTTTACATTTTCTTTAGCTCAATTCATCAATGCAACTAATAAACAAGCATTGTTCAGAGCGTTAAAACGACGAGCCAAGCCACCTTATCGTAGTTTCTTTTCAGCTACATCTGTTAACAAAAGAGATGATTCTGGCAATGATATTGATTCTTCTCTACCTAATTATGCATTTCCCCACATCGGTGATTAAACAGAGAAAAGCAACTTCAAGCGTAAATTAATCACACTTCTTCTGTGACTCTTATCGCCACGTGTAGCATCTGAGCACATATTTATATTCCAACTCTCTCCATTGAGGCTTTTTGTCAAAGCTCAGCTCCTTCAGATGAAGCAACCCCGTAACGGATAGGCTGACCTTATTTATTAAACCATGACATTAATTGCTGTCCAGTTCCAGTAGGAATAAAGTAATGAATGAGTCCTTCACCACCCACTCCATACTCACGTCAAATCTTGGATGAAACCTACGGAATCTGCTCGTCATTTTTTCGTCGCTTCTTACACATTCCTTTGGGCACGAATCATTTCTCAGCCAATGAAATGCCAACAATCATTGAAACATGAAAAATTAGGGGATTGGACTACTTACGGGTGCAAATCATAAAAGGGTTGGGTTTGTTTTTCTCTCGCTTTAGCAACATAAAAATACATATCGAATTTATCCCCATCATGTTGAAATACATCTCCTGGATGGAGAATTAGTGCAGGGAAAGCACCTCAGAGGGAGACCACAGCTGTGATATAAGGATATCTGCAAGAGGGACCTAAAGGCCCTGGGAATGGACATTAACAACTGGGAGACCTTGACCTCTGATTGTTCAGCTTGGAGGCTAAAGACGCAGCATGGCCTTCTCCAATTCGAAGAGACACTTGTTCGGCAGGCCGAGGCAAAGAGGCAGTCCCGGAACCAGAGAAATCTGGGAGCTGGGCAGGAGACAGAATGTATCTGCCCTCAGTGTGGAAGGGATGGCCACTCTTGAATTGGCCTTTTTAAGTCACACCAGATGCTTTTTTAGGACCTCTTTCCAGAGCACGATGCCATAGTCTCTTGAGACTGAAGGATGCCAATGTTGAAATGATATTGAAGATGCTGGTGAAGTTTTTCCCCCCCCCCCTTTGGTCAATTCAATTCAAATCTTTATTGTCGGTGCTCAAATCTTTCCATCGTAATCAAATCTTTGGCTCGAATCTTTCCATCACAATCCATACTTGAGAGATTATGAATGACATGCAACCTCTGCTCTGCACCAAAAGCAGCTGAGTTTATGCATTATTTTGTACTCTGGCTATGAATGAAGTCGCTACTTGTTAGTGGCATTGGCAGATGGGAACGGTGTGCGTTCAGATATCCTAAACTCTGATGGGTAACGATGGATGGCTTGGCTAGCTGGTTGGCTGCACCAGAAATCAAGGCAAGTTTCTTCTGAACTAACTTTTCAATTCAATTCAATTCAATTCAATTCAATTCAATTCAATTCAATTCAAATATTTATTGTCAGTGCACAACTGACAATTTATGGGACTGCCTGCTGCTGCAAACGGCCTCCCACCGGCCGGTACGCTCTCACAGAGAGGGGCTCCTCCGGGTGCCGTCGGCCAAACAATGTCGGCTGTCAGCCCCTAGGGGGAGAGCCTTCTCTGTGGGGGCACCTACTATCTGGAACGAGCTCCCCCCGGAGATACGGAGGATCCCGGATCTACGCCCCTTCCGCCGCGCTCTAAAGACCTTTTTATTTCACCAGGCTGGTCTGGCCTATCCTTTCCCATTCTTTTTTAATGTAAATTTTAATGTAAATTTTAATTTGTTCTTAACCTGGGGTTTTAAATTTGTCTTGGGCTAAATTGGTTTAATTCGATTTTACTTCTGTTCTTAATTTTTATATTTTATGTGTTTTATTCTGTGCCTGTTCATCGCCCTGAGTCCTTCGGAAGTAGGACGGTATACAAATTAAATAAAATGAAATGAAAAAAAAATATGTACAATGAGATTGGTTGAGCTCCCTCAGTGCACCCCCCTCCCAACACAATACAACTCACAGTGAAGACAGAAAATCCCTAACCCAATAAATCATACTAACGAAACACCCAATCCTATTGCACCAATGTGAACATGTTACACGTTGCACCGGCCCTGCAGTCCATCACACTACGTAGTTACGATGTTATTTCTCATTCAGGAGTCTGACAGCCCACGGATAAAACCTATTCTTCAGCCTGTTTGGGCGGCTGGCTATACTTCTATATCTCCTTCCTGATGGTAGGAGGGTACCAGGGATGATCAGGGTGAGAGTTTCTGGTGTGTGAGATACAGTAACAGTAACAGAGTTGGAAGGGACCTTGGAGGTCATTTAGTCCAACGCAGGAGACCTGTACTAGGGATTCGAACCACCAAACTGCCGACTTTTCTGATCGATGAAGAAAATAAAAAAAGAGATTGAAGAAATACGCAAACAAGTAAATACATGCAGTCCTAACCTATATGGCTTTGGTTTATTAGTGTAGTCTAGCTTTGGAAGGGGTGACAAGTACAATTATCCCAAGCCAGGATGACTATAAAAAGCACCTGGAAAGAATTGTAAACCGTGGCCTAGCTCATAAATGTTGGTGTTCTGGAATTTAATAAACGTTTCTATTTTAAGAACGGGATGACTCACCCATTGTTTGAGATCGCTTTCCACCGCAAAAGCGAGGGGCGTAAGTTTTGGATAAAAATAAAATACTTTTCCAGAAAACAGTCAAGTGCAAGGTATCAGCATTCATAATTGATGCCGTGTGCGAAAGTTTCCACTTTTTCTGCCTTCTATCGGTTCCTTTGCAGTTGGGAGGGAACAGGATTAAACATTTCAAAGGAGAAGAGAATTTTCTTGGTATTTTCACGGACTGCATTTATTTGTTCAAGGGGACGCGGTGGCTCAGTGGCTAAGATGCTGAGCTTGTCGATCGAAAGGTCGGCAGTTCAGCGGTTCAAATCCCTAGTGCTGCGTAATGGGCTGAGCTCCCATGACTTGTCCCAGCTTCTGCCAACCTAGCAGTTCGAAAGCAGGTAAAAAATGCAAGTAGAAAAATAGGCACCACCTTTGGTGGGAAGGTAACAGCGTTCCGTGCGCCTTTGGCATTGAGTCATGCTGGCCACATGACCACGGAGACGTCTTCGGACAGCGCTGGCTCTTCGGCTTTGAAACGGAGATGAGCACCGCCCCCTAGAGTCAGGAACGACTAGCACATATATGCGAGGGGAACCTTTACCTTTATTTATTTGTTGATGAAGAGAAGTGGAGAAGGTGTGGCTGGGCATGTCCTATTTCTAATCAGACCATCGTCTCTTCATAAAGCCGTGTTCTCCTGGACTTCTCCTGCATCAACTAAATCCTAAGAGAAGACAGAAAATAGAAATCCTTCCCATGGACTAAACTGTTGTCACTTCTAGCTCAGGAACGCTAGAACATTAAACTACCTCGGAGACTAAATGTCAAAGCAAGCTTTTTGCAACAAGAGAAAAAAATGGAAGAAAACAAACAAGGAAAGGAAAAAAAAAAGATATTGGTCCATAATTCAGAGACCAGAAACCATCTATTTCACTCTAATGTGCTTAGAGGCTAAAGAGGGATAGTCAGGAAGAATTTTGGTGCTCTCTAAGCTTGGTTGTTTTCTTACAAACATTTAATGACCCAATTAGGTAACATCATCAGTGCTAGAAAAGAATGGGGTTCAGGGAGTGGAGAAAAATGGGGAGGGAGGAGGGGGAGGAGGAGGAGGAGGAGGAGGAGGAGGAGGAGGGGGAGGAGGGCGACGACAACTATGGGGTCTTTGATGCTCTCTGAGCTTTGCTGTTTTCTTGCAAACATTTCATGACCCAACTAGGTAACATCATCAGTGCTAGGTAACATTTTTGGATTTTCAAGGGAGATTTGATGAAGATCTTCACTCAGAAGTTGGAGCCATTTGTTTTCCTAGCAAGCAAAGCTTTTCCCTTCTGTTCTTTCCTGAAAAATGTTGATCTTCTTTTCTTGCACAAGAACTTCACATATTGAAAGAAGGAAATAGAGCTAAGGACAGAGAAGGATGAAGGCAAGAAAGCCAGGAAGTTATCAGCAGCAATTTTTCTGGCTCTAAAATGGCAAAACTCAAACCCAAATGTAAGTATTCAGTGTAGCCCTGCAAATAAACAAATCTGTGGAAGGTTCTTATTAGCAAATTCTGAAAGCATAATTAAAG
>NC_142074.1:23670000-23722500 GCF_059756535.1 Pantherophis guttatus
AAGGAGATGGGGAGGGTTCGTCTTACGAGCCAGAGATCTCTTAAGAAGTGCAAATGAGAATGGAGTGAAATTGAACTTCGAACGCGGCTTTCCCAGCCATCATTTTGAAAAGATTAAGCAAAGATTAAAGGATCCTGCCATAATTATGGAAACCTTGATTAATTGCTGCCTAAGGAAAATCTGGTGCCATTTTCGGTAAACACCTTTTAATTTATTCTTTATGAAATCGTCTATCCTAGTCCCCTGTTCCAATTTTAAAATTTTGTCTTCGAAACGAATAACAAAGGAAAGAAAACGGAAGTTGGGTGGGTAGCAAGGAAAAGCTCTTGAGTTCACTTCAGGTAAGTCCTCGACGGAGAACAGTTCATTTAACAGCCATTCAAAGTTACCTCGGCGCTGAAAAAGAGACTTATGACCATTTTTCACACTTACACCCGTGGCAGCGTCCCCATGGTCGCATGACCAAATTCAGATGCTTGGCAACTGACTCATAATTATGACGGTTGCAGAGTCCCGGGGTCACGTGATCCAATTTTGCGACCTTCTGACAAGCAAAGCCAAAGGGGAAAGCTGGATTTACTTAACAACCCCGTTGCTAACTTCAGAACGGAAGCGATGCACTTAACAGCTATGGCAAGATAAGGTCGCAAGATAAGAAGAAAACCCATGAAATTTTGGGCTCATTTGTGGTCATAAGTCAAGGACTATCAGCATTTACACATTCCTTACTCGTTTGGCACAAAAATCAAAGACTTTTCCCCAGGGGTAAAATCTACTTACCTTCCGTACCGGTTCAGAAGTATGCACACGTCATGTGCTCACTCCACTCGTCCGTATGCATCATGTGAGATTTTAGATCCTCTGCGCATGCA
This sequence comes from Pantherophis guttatus, assembly GCF_059756535.1. NCBI lineage: Eukaryota > Metazoa > Chordata > Lepidosauria > Squamata > Colubridae > Pantherophis > Pantherophis guttatus. The sequence goes on from NC_142074.1 coordinate 23,670,873, forward strand.
CAAATCCTTCTGCGAATGTGCAGAGGGTCAAAAACAGGTTACTTCCTGCTTAAAACCAGGAAGTAATGACATCCAGGCAGGTGAGCAGAGACTCGTGCTGCTGCCGCTATCGGTTCGCCAAACCACCCACCGTTGCCTCTACCGGTTTTCCCGAACCGGTGCGAACCGGTAGCATTTCACCCCTGCTTTCCCCTTGCCTAACTAGTTGTTTCCCTTTACAGTTGCCAGTTTTATTGCTCTATTAAAAATAAATACGGCGGCTTTTTTTGTCCTTCTGATGTAGTTTCCAGCCAACAATTTGTGTGCCCCCCTCTATTAGATAATGATCTGTGCCAACGATTGTAAGTCAAGGGACTTTGATATCACTTTTGGAACTGTGCTTACATTTAAACCGATTGCAACAATTCCTCCTATTTGTATGCGATTCCTTCGTTGCTGTTGTTGTTGTTTTTTAAAAAAAATCCTCAGGAGGAAAATGAAAACGAATGGATTCGCATCATGGATAATGCACTATCCCTTTGGCTCTTAAAGCATATATTACTTGCAGTATATTTTCCACATTTACAAGGAAATGTTAAAAAAAAAAATACATACAGCGGAATGTTGTTATCACTTATTTGTCCCGACGCAACGAAAGAAAAGCCCAAGAGATGTCAGACATTCAACTATCAGTACTTCTCAGAAATACCCCGAGACTCAAGTCGATGTTCTCCTTTTATTCAATTGTTCAATGACTCCTTTGGTGCCTGAATGAACCGTGTTCTCCGTTCAGCTTATCACAGGGTGAGCGCATCATTTCTTCCCAATTGTCTCTCCGTTGCAGAGTTGAGCTTTCAAGGGAGGGTGAGTGATCCAAGTCTCTTGAGTTACTGTGTTTAACCCAAGGACCAAGGAGAGAAGGAAAGTTATTGGCATCTTCTGAAGCCAGCGATCGCTTGCCTTCATGGAATGCTGATAGGGTTGACCAAATTGTCATCTTTGTCCCAACATTCTTCTTGCTGGCTGCCTTCCCTCCCTCCCTCCCTCCCCTCCTTCCTTCCTTCCTTCCTTCCATCCTTCCATCCTTCCTGCCTCCATGCCTCCCTCCCTCTCTCCCCTCTCCCCCTCTTTTTTCCTCCCCGCTCCCTCCCTTCCTGCCTTCCTTTCTTCCTGCCTTCCTTCCTGCCTTCCTCCCTCCCTTCCCTCTCCCCCTTTTTTCTCCCTCCCTCTCTCCCTCTCTTCCCTCTTCCCTCTTTTTTCCTTCCTGCCTTCCTCCCTTCCTTCCCTCTCCCCTCTTTTTTCTCCCTCCCTCCCTGCCTGCCTGCCTTCCTGCCTTCATTCTCTCTCCCCCCTTTCCTTCCTTCCTTCCTCCCTTCCTTCCTTTCATCCTTCCTGCTTCCATGCCTTCCTCCCTCCCCTCTCCCCTTTTTCCTCCCCGCTCCCTCCCTTTCTGCTTTCCTTTCTTCCTGCCTTCCTTCCTGCCTTCCTCCTTCCCTTCCCTCTCCCCCTCTTTTTTCCTCTCTTCCTCTCTTCCCTCTTCCCTCTTTTTTCCTTCCTTCCTTCCTCCCTCCCTTCCCTCCCTCTCACCTCTTTTTTCCTCCCTCCCTCCCTGCCTGCCTTCCTGCCTTCATTCCCTCTCCCCTCTCTTTCCTTCCTTCTTTCCTTCCTTCCTTCCTTCCTTCCTTCCTTCCTTCCTTCCTTCCTTCCTTCCTTCCCTTCTTCCCTTCCCTTCCCTTCCCTTCCACCCTTCCTGCCTTTCTACCTTCCTTCTATGGTTGCTTTCTGGAATTGTGAAGTCAACTTTCACTTCTTAAATCTAGAACACAAGGCTGGCCGAAAAATGTATAAATGACATTCATTCTTCAGGTACAGCTTGACACTGACTTTAACTGGCACCTATTTTTTTCTTTTAATGCAGACCTCAAGATGCCAGATCTGGTCTTTTTGTAATTTTCCTCTTTTCTTTTTATTTTCCAACCTATTAGGAGCTCAGAAAAAACACAGAAATACCCTTTTGGCATGCATTTTTTGTACGTTCTAACCTTGCTAGAACTAGTTGAGCGCTAATATTGTCAATTATAGGCCATCTAAATCATTTATGGCTTCTGAACACAGCTGTAATTTGGTGTTTTCCGAAACGTTCAGTATCCGTTTTGCCCGCTTTCAAGTAGAGAAAATAAACCTATCATTGAATTATATAGAGATCTGCAATATTTCCCAACCCCCCCCCCATTTTTGTGCGGATATAACAATGATACGGATTCAGCCCAAAGCTCTATCCTTAAAATGACATGTCAAATGGGTTCTTCAGTATTCGCTTTCAGCAAAAATAATCTTTTGTTGTACTTTAAAAAAAAAAACGCTTTAAAAAAAAAAGAACCTGCTTTGAAGCTCCATCAAAGCCCCCCCAGAATCTAATTCCAAGATTTCAGATGTTTATTTGCTCACACTGAGACAGTTCTTCAAAAATCACTGAAACTTGCCTGCTTTGCCCACAACTGGACAAAGGACCACAATTGTTAGTCAAGTTGGATTGCGTGCTTTGCTTTAGGTAAAAGAGGATAATTGAGATGTAAAATGCAGATGTCAATCTGTGTTGGAAAGCAGGACATTCTCGTGGTACGTTCCTCAGTGATCGTGGGATCCCTTGAGCAATTATGGATGAGAAGCAGCACATGTGAGCTTCGTTTATCGCTAGCTGTTCCATGGGCTGCAGCAAACATAAGACTAATTTAGAACTTAATATCTGACAAATGCTTGGAAAAGCTGACACTAAGCTATCAAAGCAAACTATCAAAGCAAACCATCAAGCGATTGCAAAGCTATCAAAGCAAACATTATACATAATCACCTTTTCAATTGGGGCAGAAGGATGATCGCTGGAGACTTTATTAAGCTTTGGAAAATAACTGTAATATCAGAGACCGGTTTTATTGCCATTTGAAAGATCCAAGCCATTAATTGGGCAGAAGCTCATGTTTAAAAGATAAAGCTCAGCGAGCAAAGGTTGGAGGACACCATTTAAGATGGGGGTCCTAACTGTTGATCAAACAATTTGTCTGATTTAGGGTTGTCTATATTAAGCAGCAAGGGGCGCAGTGGCTCAGTGGCGAAGACGCTGAGGTTGTCGATCGAAAGGTCGGCAGTTCAACGGTTCAAATCCCTCGTGCCATGTAATGGGGTGAGCTCCCGCGACTTGTCCCAGCTCCTGCCAACCTAGCAGTTCGAAAGCAGGTAAAAAATGCAAGTAGAAAAATAGGGACCATCTTTGGTGGGAAGGTAACAGTGTCCCATGCACCTTTGGCGTTTAGTCATGCCAGCCACATGACCACGGAGACATCTTTGGACAGATGAGATGAGCACTGCCCCCTAGAGTCTGGAACGACTAGCACATATGTGTGAGGGGAACCTTTACCTTTATATTAAGCAGCAGGAAATCTCCAGGGTTTCTCCCATGGTACAAAATGAAATATCTTGTTTCAGAGAGCACCAGGAAAAATGAGGTTCAAAGACTACTAAAGTCATACTTTCCAAAGCAGTGATTCTATCTGTTTAAGGATTGTTCGGAAGGCTACCTTAAGAATAACATGATATCTTTGGCTGGTATTTCCTGGATATCGCTAGTGACCAAATTGATTTCGACAGGAAGCACTGAGGCTGCTGAACATGGTAAGCGTGGCAGGTTGGACACATCTATTACTGAACCATCATTGTCCTCAGTGAGTCCATCCTTTGATTACCACGTTGCCCATTTTCCAAGGCTCTGCAACTATCTCTGCAACTATCTTATGAGCCTTGGTAGTGCAGTGGTTAGAGTGCAGTACTGCAGGCTACTTCTGCTGACTGCCGGCTGACTGCAATTTGGCAGTTCGAATCTCACCAGGGCTCAAGGTTGACTCAGCCTTCCATCCTTCCGAGCAGAGGTGGTATCCAGCAGGTTCTGACAAGTTCTGGAGAACCTGTAGCAGAAATTTTGAGTAGTTCAGAGAACCGGTAAATACCACCTCTGACTGGCCCCACCCCCATCTATTCTCTGCCTCCCGAGTCCCAGCTGAATCGGGAGGGAATGGGGATTTTGCAGTAACCTTCCCCTGGAGTGGGATGGGAAGGGAGATTTTACAGTATCCTTCCCCTGCCACACCCACCAAGCCATGCCCACCAAGCCATGCCACGCCCACCAAGCCGCGCCCACAGAACCATAACAAAAAAAATTTGAATCCCACCATTGGGGTGGGTAAAATGAGGATCCAGATTGTTGGGGGTGATATGCTGACTGTGTAAACTGCTTAGAGGGGCTGTAAAGCAGTATATAAGTCTAAGTGCTATTGCTATCTTCCAAGAACATTCAAATTCACATTCTTTTTCATGTTGCCAGCCAATGCACTTGGGTTGCAATTTTCCTTAATCTGAATGATTAAATGTGATTTTTTTTTTCCAGGAGAAGAGCAGGAGGTGGAGTCAAGAGAGGAATCACTCTGGAATCATTGCATGCCCACAAGTGGTTTAAATCCACCCCGCCCCCTGAAATCCATTGACTCTTATCTAGCACCAAATTAGCGCAGAGCTTTACTTAGCTAGCTTCATGTGTAAAGGCATGAATAATAAATCAACTTAATTGGAACTTAACTTGTGGTCTTGATTCTTCACACCTGACCGTTTTATTCTAAGTACTGCAGGCACCCTTGTGTCAACCTCTTTTTTATTATTATTAAAATTTTATTTTTTTTAATTTAAACATTCCATCTTCCCTTAAACAGTGTGTCATCTGGATACTAATATCTCTGTGCAATAACCCTCAAGATTTACAACAGCACTCATTACGTTGATATTAATTCTCTGATCTTACAATTGTAGCATTGAGCATAGTAAACTTATTCATTTCCTCCTCTTAACGTATCTTCTAATAAGAATATAATAATAATATTAAGCATAATAATCCTAATGATTCCAATAATAACAATAATCATATTGTTTAAATCTCTATCTTATGATATCTTCTACTCTTCTTTAATCTCCTTCTTTTATTTCCAACTTCCATTTTTATTCTCTAGCCATGGATAAAATAATTCCCATATAGTATAATATTCAGTTTGTTCTTGCTTCTTAATTGCAAGTGTTAATCTGTTCATTTCTGCACATTCTAATATTTTTCCTAATCACCTTCTCATCAGTAGGGTGTCAACCTCTGAGTTGGCAGTGCAGTGCAGTGCAATATTCAGAAACTTTCTTGCCTATATTCTGATACAGTCAAATTCTTTCCCCTTTAGGAGATACAGCAGGGGTGGGCTCCTGGGGGTTTGGCAAGGTTCGGGCGATCCTCTAGCCAAGGATCATTGGGGTTCGGTGAACCTCTAAATGCCACCCCTGGCTGGAGATGCCCACCCCTCCCCTCCCCTTCTAAGAGTCTCAACGCAGACTGTTCATCATTCCAGTGCAAGGGGCCGTGTGGAGGGTCTGGGAGGGCAAAAAACAGGCCTACCAGAGGTTCCAGAAGTCCGGAATCCTGTTTCCAGCCTCCAGAGGGCCTCCAGATCCCAGGGAAAACTGTTTTCACCCTCCCAGAGGCTCGAGGAAAACCTCTGGAGCCTGGGAAGGGCGAAAAACAGGCCTCCCGGAAGTTCCGGAAGTCCAGAAATGGGCCTGTTTCCAGCCTCCGGAGGGCCTCCGGACCCCGGGGAAAGCTGTTTTTGCCCTCCCGGAGGCTCGAGGAAAGCCTCCAGAGCCTGGGGAGGGTGAAAAACGCCCCTCCCCCCCGCCATGGGCAGGTGGCCGACTAGGCCACGCCCACCATGGCCACACCCACCCAGCAACGGGGCAGCGAACACGTTGCTAAAGGATCCGAAGCCCACCCCTGAGATACAGCATATGTGTTACACCACAGATAATCTATTCCCCACTACTAAATGAATGAGTGGGAAAGTGGAAAACCCCATTAAAAAACATTCTTTCCCAGTTTCAGAAAAATGATAATAATAAAGCAGGCATTTCTGGTCACGTTAAGGTCATTCTTCCTGTATGTAATATTTGTGTCAACAACGAAAAGGGCATCGAATGAGTCTAGGACAAAGCTGGGATTTGTCTCCTCCATTTCACAGCCTGTGCCAAACCGGCTGAAGAATTTTGACAATTTGATTTGTAGGATGTGACTAATGCCTTTTTTTATATATATATAAAACTTCTTTTTTATTTTTCTTTTCTTTTTGCAGTCGTTGAAGGAAGCCTTGTGTCTGCCTAGGAGAAGGACAGATTTAAGTATTCCTCTCACTCTTCAAAATATTTTAATCTTTCTTATATTAATATGTTGTTTTTCAAGCTTTGGGCTTGACTTTGAAGGCGTATATTTCACAGGGGTATTTTTTTTTATCCCTCCCTTTCTATTGAGAGACAAATTCTGGTGAATTCTGTGGTAATAATTGTGGAGAAATTAGTCCCTACTTCTATAATAAGCTATCAAAAACCAGCATGAGGAACTGTCTGAAAATTCAGACCTATTTTGTAGTTGTGCTTCTTAGATTCCTCCAAAGATTTCTGTGGCTTCTAGATCCTTCCCTCCAGCAGACAGCTTGGTCCAGATAGGGGTGTTTGTAAGATTTAAAATCTCTGTTCTTACATGCCAAGTTTGTGGATAGAAAAATGCGGATGAGTGGGAGGAGAAAAATGATAGAAGATTATAGAAGATAGGTGGAAAAATGTCAAAAGCCTTGTCAGCGTCTGGGAAAATATGACAATACCTGTTGCAATTCACCTGTCTTAACACAAGGCACTCCGGAGAAGGAGGATGCGTAGCCGAAAACACCACACAAAATGTAAACAGTCTGTAGAAGTAGTAGATTATTTCTCCCTAGAGAAAACCGTTCTAGATAGATCGCACATTTTAATAGTGTCACCCAACCAAAAGCATAGTAGTCCATTAAATGTTTCAGATGATTAATAGAGTATAAATCAATTAAGGAGGCTCAGACTTGTGAATAATGCTTTGTGTGAGCTTTGGAAGCCATATTAACACCGAAGCTTCCATGTTGCCACATTCTTGTGCTTGGGAAATTAGGAGGGAGGGATTTAGTAGAGGGAATGTAGTTAAACATCAAAGCATTCTTCTTTTTGGTCAAAGTCATGGGATTCCTGCACCTGGAGGAGGAGTGGTTGAAGGGATGTCTCAAGTTTGGATGGATTGTGATTGGACCATGTGATGAATTGATGGGTGCAGGGGATGGATTTGTGGGCTTTGATTTACTGATGGAAAACCCGGAACTCTCAGATTCGGGTTTTCCCAGATGTGCCAACGCTGACACTTCGTTTCATAAGAACCATAATTGTAGAAAAGGTATTTCCAGTGTGCTTTTTACTAAGGGCTGCCTTTTACAGATGTATTTCCCATCTTAAAGTATCTAGTGAGTCTTTGCAGAAATCACATGTTCTATAAACGAAGAGGTTCTACAAAATCTCCATCAAGTTGTGTCATGGTGTGGTTTGTAGAGCAAAAATACGGATTGGGGTGACCATTGCTTTGCTCTAGATATATTTTTTTAAAATTCCCAATTTATTTTATAAATCCTTCCATTATACGACCTTCCATAAATTCATGCATCTCTGATAGACTTCAAAGGTTCTCAATCCCAGGTAGATTTTTCCTATGGAAGTGTGACTCTAAATAAGCCATTCGTTTCTCCAAAATTATGACTAGCTTGAGCAATGGTCTTGTGGACATGTCAGTGATCCTCACAGCCAGCCACGTCTTCTTGCCTCTGTTTTAAGTCACATTTAAGCTGTGCCAGATCTTATTGGATCGGTTTCAAGACTTGAACCTGAGCCAGGATCTCTTTTAACAAAGTAGAATAGAATAAAATAACAGAGTTGGAAGGGACCTTGGAGGTCTTCTAGTCCAATCCCCTGCTTAGTCAGGAAACCCTACACCACTTCAGACAAATGGTTATCCAACATCTTCTTAAAAACTTCCAGTGTTGGAGCATTCACAACTTCTGGAGGCAAGTTCTTCCATGGATTAATTGTTCTCATTGTCAGGAAATTTCTCCTTAGTTCTAGGTTGCTTCTCCCCTTAATTAGTTTCCACCCATTGCTTCTTGTCCTGCCTTCAGGTGCTTTGGAGAATAGCTTGTCTCCCTCTTCTTTGGGGCAGCCCCTGAGATATTGAAAGACTGCTATCATGTCTCCCCTAATCCTTCTTTTCATTAAACTAGACATACCCAATTCCTGCAACCGTTCTTCATATGTTTTAGCTTCCAGTCCCCTAATCATCTTGGTTGCTGTTCTCTGCACTCTTTCTAGAGTCTCAACATCTTTTTTACATCGTGGCAACCAAAACGGAATGCAGGATTCCAAATGTGGCCTTACCAAGTAGGAGAGGACTCCTCCGCCATCTTGTCAGACAATGGCCCAGTTGAAACGAAGCCAGTGGTTGAATGCTTGGATTGAGTTGCCATTCCGATAGCGTCTTAAAAACACGATAATATGCATTGAAAAGTTTTATTTACTCAAGGATGTAAGTCGTTATCCACAGCCTCCAAACACCTTAGGCTGCTTGTGTAGATGGGAAATTGGAGAGGATAAATAAATAAATAAATAAATAAATAAATAAATAAATAAATAATAAACTTTCTTTTAATCATGTTTGGGTTAAAATGACAGTTTAGTTACAATTCTAAGACCCTTTTGTTTAGCTCCAGGGTTCTGCTTAATCTAAGGCAATAGGGAAATTCATCCACCCCTCATTGAATATTTTAATATGCATAAGCATTGACCCAATCAGTAGGGTGAATCTTGTCCAACTCATTGACTGCAAATGGCAAAACTCGTTTCTTGTTAATGAGCCGTAGCTGTGATATGACCAGTCAACTAGAAGTGATAATTTGGATAAAGAGGGCTTGTAACCCTACCTCTCTTCCAGATCTTTGCTTTCAAATCCCTGCTACCCTGCTTGTCAATACATCAATTTATGCTTCCATCTAATTGTGCCTGGTTTAAAGTACCCATAAGGGAGACATTTCTCCTTCGCTGTGAAGCCCAGACGTGTTCACCCAGGTGCTAGACGTAACATAATATCAATATTTACTGATTGACTAATTTAGGGCAATTTTTAGCTTCATCAAATTTTGATTTCAATATGCTTCAATTGAGTAATAGCCAGCAAATTAAATGAAACAGCCATGTGCTGTTCTGTGGATATGTGTAGAAAGGAAGCAGACACCATTCATATATTGGTTCTTTTTTGTTTTTTCCAAAGTCTGGCTGGTTTTGTCTAACATTTCTGGAGCAGAAATGGGCAAAACTTTGGTGGTTAGGTATCACAACAAACCCAACAATTTTTGGTTAGTTTATGGGTCAAAAAGACAAAACGGTCGGATAATCCGATATATTCATATTTGTTCACCTTTCATATCGCTAACTTATGTTTGCCTAAATTCTGACTCAGTCCTTGGAGTCACAGTTTATGATTGTTGATGAACAATATGTCAGAGTTCCAAGTAACACACCCAATGGAATCAAAATTCCAAGGAAGGCACATTCTTCAAAGTATACATTTATTACTATTATTTATAAATATGAACCAGCAGCTGCCAAAAAAGCCAACACAATTCTAGGCTGCATTAACAGAGGGATAGAATCAAGATCACATGAAGTGTTAATACCACTTTATAAGGCCTTGGTAAGGCCACACGTGGAATCCTGCATCCAGTTTTGGTCACCACGATGTGAAAAAGATGTTGAGACTCTAGAAAGAGTGCAGAGAAGAGCAACAAAGAGGATTAGGGGACTGGAGGCTAAAACATATGAAGAACGGTTGCAGGAAATGGGTATGTCTAGTTTAATGAAAAGAAGGATTAGGGGAGACATGATAGCAGTCTTCCAATATCTCAGGGGTTGCCACAAAGAAGAGGGAATCAAACTATTCTCCAAAGCACCTGAGGGCAGGACAAGAAGCGATGGGTGGAAACTCATCAAGGAGAGAAGCAACCTAGAACTAAGGAGAAATTTCCTGACAATGAGAACAATTAATCAGTGGAACAACTTGTCTCCAGAAGTTGTGAATGCTCCAACACTGGAAGTTTTTAAGAAGACATTGGACAACCATTTGTCTGAAGTGGTGTAGGGTTTCCTGCCTAAGCAGGGGGTTGGACTAGAAGACCTCCAAGGTCCCTCCCAACTCCGTTATTCTATTCAATTCTATTAGGCATATCATTTTTGGCACTGTGGAAACCCAACTCTAAATCCCCTTCAGTTTCCCCCTAGTAAAAAGTAAAGCTTTCCTTTCCCTGCCCATGCAGTCCATCACACGGTCCAATCAGGTCACAGTCCAAGGGTCACTTGGTCTCAGTTCCCACCTCCTCGTGCCTGCTGGGAAAGTCCTTGGTTCTCAGAGGAGAGAATTTTCTTTTGGCTACAATCCCCACAGAGGTGGGATTCACTTACCTTCCCTACCGGTTCGCAAATGTGAGTGCATGCGCTACCTTCTGTGCATGTGCCACCTTCCGTACAGGCTCAGCCTTCCATGCATGCTCAGCCTTCTGCAAATGCGCCCATCCTCAAAAATATGGCTAAATAGGATGACATTACATTACATATACCGCAGTTGTCGCTACCGGACAGAACCCAACAGAACTGGCTGAATCCCACCTCTGAATCCCCAGCTATCTCTTACCTCCCCCTTCCCGTTCCCACAACTTGACTCGTCTCCACTGTGGCAACCCTGAAGAGGCCAGGGGGAAAATGGTTCCAGGGCTAACCCAATAACCATTTTCACCTTGTTTCAGAGAAGAATAGAATTTGTAGCACAACCTTGGTAGAGCCTTGGTAGTACAGTGGTTTAATGCACCCTGTTATTAACACAGCTGCCTGCAATTTCTGCAGGTTCGAATCTCACCAGGCTCAAGGTTGACTCAGCCTTCCATCCTTTCTAAGGTAGGTTAAATGAGGACCCAGTTTGTGGGGGCAATAAGCCGACTTTGTATAAAATATACAAAAGAATGAAGGCTATTGCTTAACGCATTGTAAGCCGCCCTGAGTCTCCGGAGAAGGGCGGCATATAAATCAAATTTAAAAAAACAAAAAAACAAACAAAAAAAAAACACCTTGCCACTCTTTTCAAATCCTGGTCTGCTCATGTTAATTCAATTTATCTCATACTTGATGCACGATTTATTTTCCTCTGGCTTCCTATTAAACGGTTGAACTAAATGGATCACCAGCAACCATCTGACTTATTTCTTTGTCTGAAAATAAGTACAAAAATCATGCATTGAGGCCAGTCACTTTACAGTAAACGGAAGGGAAGTTATTTCTCGTAAGTCACCGTATCACGGCCGATTGAATTATAACCTGCTTAGGATAATTGAATGAAGCTGCTACTTCTCTTAGTTTCTTACAGACTGCCCGTCCCCAGTAATGATTTTATCTTCCTACTTGAATATATATAATTTATTTTTTTTTTAGCTTAGTCCGGGGTTCTTAGCTTGATTACTCTTCTCAGAGATAAACTATGGAGTAGAGTTGTTATCCTTTTCTTTTTTTCTTTCTTTCTTTCCCACTGTTGGAAGGGAATCGGAAGATTACCTTGATCCACAAACACTTTACGTTAGAAATAAGATGCCAGGAATGATCATCTCACTGATTTTTGAGTTGTGAGACCAACTAGCCAACGTTCAGGATCAAGAGACAGAAATCGGGCAGTCACCACACAAGTAGTGTCAAATTAAACAGAAGCTAAGGGAGCGAAACGTTAGAGTCTCGCAAACTGAAAGGAAATTTTCAAAATTCGGATTTGTTCAAGTGTATTACTATTTGATTATAATTTTATATATGAAGGCCTCCATGTGTTGCATCCTCTTGGAAAGAGTGCAAAGAAGATCAACCAGGATGATTAGGGGACTGCAGTGGTGGGTTTCAATTTTTTCTTACTACCGGTTCTGTGGGCCTGGCTTGGTGGGCATGGCAGGGGAAGGATACGGTAGAATCTCCATTCCCACCCCACTCCAGGGGAAGGTTACTGCAAAATCCCTATTTCCTCCCAATCAGCTGGGACTTGAGAGGCAGAGAATAGATGGGGGTGGGGCCAGTCAGCATTTTTACTACCAGTTCTCTGAACTACTCAAAATTTCTGCTGCCAGAAACCTACCTCTGGACTGGAGGCTAAAACATACAATGAACGGTTGCAGGAACTGGGCATGGCTGGTCTAGTGAAGAGAAGGACCAGGGGAGCCATGATAGTAGTCTTCCAATGTTTGAGGGGCTCCCACAGAGAGGAGGAGGGTCAAGCTATTTTCCAAAGCACCTCAAGGCCAGACAAGGAATAATGGATGGAAACTGAACAAGGAGAGATTCAACCTGGAAATAAGGAGAAATTGTCTGATCGTGAGAACAATCAACCCATGGAACAGAAGTTGCCTTCGGAAGCTGTGGGAGTTTCATCACTGGAGGCTTTCAAGAAGAGACTGGACTGCCATTTGTCAGAAATGGTGTAGGGTCTCCTGCTTGGGCTGGGGGTTGGACTAGATGACCTACAAGGTCCCTTCCAACTCTGTTAATCTGTATCTGCATGGCTCACATCAACCTCCCTCCTTGATCAAAACAGGCTTTATTTCTGTTTTAAGAAGGGGAGAGGTTGTTAGACAAGTATTTATACTGTATTGTTAGCAAACAGAAGCTCAAGATGACTTGTCGATACACTGAAGGTCACTTTAGATCTGTTAAACAATCCAGAATTTTCTTTAGTGCTCTTATTTATTACCTATTACTGTATCTATTTGTATGATTTATATTTAAATCTATCTTCCGGGAGAAGTGAATATATATAGTTCAGGGTTGAAATTGAGAGTCCTTGGTGCTCTCTGAGCTTGGTGGTTTTCTTGCCGATGTTTCATGACCCAACTGGTAGCATCATCAGTGCTAGATGGGATTTGTGGTGGTGGTGGTGAGGAGGAGGAGGAGGAGGAGGAGGAGGAGGAGGAGGAGGAGGAGGAGGAGGAGGAGGAGGAGGAGGAGGAGGACGACGACGACTATGGGGTCCTTGGTGCTCTCTGAACTTGGTGGTTTTCTTGCCGATGTTTCATGACCCAACTGGTAGCATCATCAGTGCTAGATGGGATTTGTGGTGGTGGTGGTGGTGAGGAGGAGGAGGAGGAGGAGGAGGAGGAGGAGGAGGAGGAGGAGGAGGAGGAGGAGGAGGAGGAGGAGGAGGAGGACGACGACTATGGGGTCCTTGGTGCTCTCTGAACTTGGTGGTTTTCTTGCAGATGTTTCATGACCCAACTGGTAGCATCATCAGTGCTAGATGGGATTTGTGGTGGTGAAGAGGAAGAGGAGGAGGAAGAGGAAGAGGAGGAAGAGGAGGAGGACTATGGGGTCCTTGGTGTTCTCTGAGTTTTGTGGTTTTCTTACAGATGTTTCACTACCCAACTAGGGAACATCATCACTGTTGTTACAGCTACGTGTGTGCATTCTACCTGCCCTACTCTACACCTCCCTCCTTGTAGAAGGAGGCTTGTTATAAAATGATGAGATGTGCTCAACACAACTTGTGAGGAGTCTTCCAAGTATCTCTTCTGCACCAACCTTAACGAATATTGACTGGGTTCTCAAGTGCGATTTAAGGATTAATCAAGATTCCATCTAATAATGAAGCTTTATTTTTGGGTGTCTCCCACCTCCACCAACACAATCTGATTTGAACGTCATAAGGCAATTAATCATGCACTTTAGTGCCTCGTTTGGCAGTCATTTATTCTGTTCCCAGGAAGCAAATTACATAAAAGCGACAGCATGCAAATGCAAACTTTGTAATTAAAAATAAAATAAAATCTAAAGTTTGCACCACAGCTATTCATTGGCGGTCAAATGGGGATTGTTTCCCTCCAAGCTTATTTCTGTATAAAATGTATTTATCCTTCTGCTTGCATTTCTCAGATAATGAAGCTGATGAAAGGGTTAGCTTTTTGCACCCCAATCTCATGCATTCCCTTTTGAGTTTCAGAGACAAAATTAAGATAACAGTCGCTTGCTCTGAATATTATATATGGCTTCATTCCATGGCTGTGTGTAATTTAAAAGCAGAGGGGATATAAGCCTCTGCTGGTTTTAATGAATCCCAAAGAACAAATATTGTTGCTTTTAGAATTTTACATGTAAGAAAATATTTGTGTTGCATCGTATTGTGGAACTCTTTGCTGATCTCAGAAAGGAAAAACTGGTAGACTCGGTTAATACTTGAATGTCTATAGGGAGTATGGGAAGTTGAGGTAGGAAAAGAAGACCATGAAGAAGACGATCAATGATATTGATAAATGGAAGAGAACATTTGTAGCTCAGGGTTGAACTGTGGGGTCCTTGTTGCTCTCTGAACTTGGTTGATTTCTTGCAGAGATTTCATTACCCAACTAGGTAACAACATCAGTGCTAGAAGGGAATGGAGGAGGAGGAGGAGGAGGAGGAGGAGGAGGAGGAGGAGGAGGAGGAGGAGGAGAATTATTGTGGATTCCTTGGTGCTCTCTGAGCTTGGTTGTTTTCTTACAGACGTTTTATGACCCAACTAGGTAACATCATCAGTGTTACAAGGAATGGAGTCTGTGGAAAGGAGGAGGAGGAGGAGGAGAATTGTGGAGTCTTTGGTGCTCTCTGAACTTGCAGTTTTCTTGCAGATGTTTTATGACCCAGCTTGGTAACATCATCAGTGTTACAAGGGAATGGAGTCTGTGGAGAGGAGGAGGAGGAGGAGGAGGAGGAGGAGGAGGAGGAGGAGGAGGAGGAGGAGGAGGAGGAGGAGGAGGGAGAGAATTGTGGAGTCCTTGGTGCTCTCTGAGCTTGGTTGTTTTCTTGCAGACATTTTATGACACAACTGGGAAACACATCAGTTTTAGAAGGGAGTGGGTGTGTGGAGTAGAAGAGAAGGAAAAGGGGAGGAGGAGGAGGAGGTCTGTGAGGTGCTTGGTGCTCTCTGAACTTGGGTGTTTTCTTGCAGACATTTCATTACCCAACTAGGTAACATCATCAGTGCTAGAAAAGAATGGGGTTCAGAGAGTGGAGAAAAATGGGGGGAGGAGGAGGAGGAGGAGGAGGAGGAGGAGGAGGAGGAGGAGGAGGAGGAGGAGGAGGAGGAGGAGGAGGAGGAGGAGGAGGACTATGGACCTTTTATGTTGTCCACGTTTCCAACATAAATCTGAGTACCTTTATGCCATCTCGCTCATGTTTCTAGAATCGTACCATGTAAATTTCAGTCCTTTCAACCAAACCGGGGGTGAAATGCTACCGGTTCGCACCGGTTCAAGCAAACCGGTAGTGATGAAAGCTACTGGTGGAGGGGGACCGGTAGTAAAAAAAATCCTGCTTTCTAGCAAATCTAAATCGCGTGGCACAGCTGTTCTTCCCCTCGCTGTTCTACTTACCTTGTTAAATCTTCTTTTTCTGCACGAAGCGTGTGTTTGTTGCACACTGTGCATGCACACGCATGCATCATGCTTTTGGCACGCACCAAGCAGGCATGGGCAGTGAACCGGTGAAAATCCGCAGAGGATTTCACCACTGAACCACACGATTTCCAACAACATGTTGACAGTCTTAAAAACCATGTCACACGTTCCACATATTCGTCTTATAAAGAATGGAAGATTCCCCCTTCCTAATGTCAGTCTGTTGTTCTGAAAAAATGCCAACGATCCTGGGGAAGAAAATTCAGCATCTGGACCAGGATATATCATCAAAAACCCAATCGTGATGGCACGAGAAGGACAATTTAATGAGCTGGCGGAACGGGCTGATTAAAATAGAAACACTAACATCCACCAAATAATCAGAAATTCTTGTTTTTAGGAGGCCGGCGAAAGGGATAATGAAATAATCATAGACGGGGACCAAAAATAACATGGAATAAATGGCTGCCTTAGCCCTGATTAGCTGAGTCTTGCAGAGTTTTATTCCTGAAGGTATTATTTCGCCCCAAAGGAAACAGATGGCCCACTATTTCTGGGGCGCGCGGAAACTTTTCTATACTGTTGTGTTAAACAAGCAGAAGCTTTAGAAAAAAAACAGAAATTCTTCTCATATTCCAAAGAAAGCTCCCGGGCTGAATTGATATTATGCTTTCTGCTTGCATGGGGATCCAGAGTTGCCTGAAATAATAAAAATCGGCTCCTGCAACATTAACCTGGGAGGTGTACAGGCGGTCCTCGGCTTACAACGATTCATTTAATGATCGTTCAAAGCAGGGGTTCTCTGCCTGGTTGCTGGGTGGGCATGGCCATGGTGGGTGTGGCCTAGTCGGCCTCCTGCACCGTGGCCGGGCAGGGGTGCATTTTTGCCTTTCCTGGGCTCTGGAATCTTTCCTTGAGCCTCTGGGAGGGTGAAAACGGCCTCCCCAGGCTCCAGGGGCCCTCTGGAGGCCGAACTTCTGGTAGGCCTGTTTTTTGTCCTCCCTGAACCTGCGCACATCCCCTGCACTTACCTGCATCCAAAATGGGCCGCGTGGGGACTCCTGGGAGGGATGGGGCAGGGTGGGTGGGGCAGGGCCAGCCAAGAGTGAGATTTGGAGGTTCTCCGAACTGCACAGAATCTTAGCTAGAGGTTCTCCTGAACCCCTGCGAATCCCCAGCAGCCCACCCCTGGTTCAAAGTTACAACGGCACTGAACAATGGGACTTAGGACCGTGTTTCACAGTTACGACCTTGGCATCATCCCCATCATCATGCGATCAAAATCAGCAGATGCTTGGCAACTGATTCATATTTATGACGGTCACAGTGTCCCAGGGTCATGTGATATCCCTCCATTGCAGCCTTCTGACAAGCAAAGTTGAGGGGGAAACCAGGTTCACTTAACAACCGTGTTCCTAATTTATGAACTGCAGTGTGAACCATCCACCCATGGAACAGAAGTTGCCCTTGGAAGTTGTGGGAGCTTCATCCCTGGAGGCTTTCGAGAAGAGACTGGACTGCCGTTTGTCATAAATGGTGTAGGATCTCCTGTTTGGGTAGGGGGTTGGACTAGATGACCTACAAGGTCCCTTCCAACTCTGTTAATCTGAATCTGATTCACTTAACCACTAGGGCTAGAAAAGTCATAAAATGGGCAAAACCCACATAACAAATGTCTCACGTAATGTTGTGGCCCGTACACGGCCTGTGCAGCTAGTAGCTGATTCCGACAGCGAGGAGGCTGGTGTGGTGCTGCGCCAGCAGCCTGTGCAGCTGGCACTCAAGTCAGACAATGAGGAGGCTGGAGAAGATGCGGTGCCAGAGGTGAGGATTCAGTCAAGGCCTTCAGAACCTCTAGAAGCTCCCATAAGTGAAGAGGAAGAGGAGGAGGAGCCTCTTCTCGATGCACGGGCACGCAGAGCTGCCAAAAGGCAGGAGTGGTTCCTCAGGAGGAGGTCTCCTTGACAGTAAGGCTTGGAACTAATTGGCCACTCCCTTAGCCTATTTAAGGAAGGACGACGACTGAGGCAATTTGCAGGGAACAACTTCGTCCACTCTCCTTCGCGTCCTGATCTTAGTTCTCTGCAAATTGCTTCTGGGCTTTCTGCCAACCATAGTAAGATTACAATTATTTATTCTTTGGATTTTTGTAGGCTGTTAAGTAAGTTAATTAACAGCCTTCGTTTGGAAAAAAACCTTATTTAATTTAATAAACTAAGGTTTGTACAGACTTTGTATGTGCTGCGTTCTTTGGGGTCCGTAGCTGGGGCAGAACACGTAAATTTGGGGTTAAATTGTGATCGTACGTTGAGGACTGCCTGTACATTTGCTTTCGTTCGTAAAATAATAAAGTCTTTCCTGACGGATTTATCCAAAGATATTCTGAAGGTAGAACTGACCTTGTACAGAAGTCGCTTCTGCGGTTTGAATGGAAATGCAATAATGCTTAAACGTAGATACTGTTTTTTATAAATAAAAAAAACTGAACCTGTACAGATCCTTCTGCGTTTACAAAGATTCCAAAACCCATTTTCTTTTTTTTTTTTTTTTTGTCGACATGCCAAGGGATGTTGAGTCATAAAACGATGATGTTGCATTGCAAGATCCGATCACTGGAAAGGTTGCACTTTGGATCAGCAAGATTTCTGAATTAGTCGTCTTTTCAAAACTGGATTTACAAACAGAACATCTGGAAGAAGGGTTGAGAAAAATGAGATCCGTGTTATTGGTAACCAAGGGAGATGTAGCACAGTAATTAAATTAATTTGAGCCATTCATGCTTGAGGCTCTTTTTTTTTTTTAAAGCAATGATCTTGAAATGGATAAGGACAACATATGTTGGAATATCTGAAAGAATTTTGGAGACGGCCCAGCTGAATTGAAGAACTCGTCGCAAAATCTGTTTACTGTATGGAAAAAAACAAAATCAGTCCCTCTTGGTTCATTTTAGTTATGCATTTGCACAAAGGATCCGTGGTTTAAAAAAGTATGGGTAAGAGATTTTGTTGTTGTTGTTAGTTGCAAAGTTGTGTCTGACACATCGTGACCCCTTGGACAACGTTCCTCCAGGCCTTCCTGTCCTCTACCATCCTCTGGAGTCCCTTTAAAATCACGCTGACTGCTTCAGTGACTCCATCCAACCACCTCGTTCTCTGCCGTCCCCTTCTTCTTTTGCCCTCCGTCTTTCCCAGCATTAGGCTCTTCTCCAGGGAGTCCTTCCTTCTCATTAGGTGGCCAAAGTATTTGAGTTTCCTCTTCAGGATCTGGCCTTCTAAAGAGCAGTCAGGGTTGATCTCCTCTAGGACTGACCGGTTGGATCGCCTTGCAGTCCAAGGGACTCGCAGGAGTCTTCTCCAGCACCAGAGTTCAAAGGCCTCTCAATTCTTTGGTGCTCAGCTTTTCTTATAGTCCAACTTTCACAGCCATCCATTGCAACTGGGAAAACCATCGCCTTGACTATACACAGTTTTTAAAGATTTTACTCAAAGGTAAATCCTGCTGAGTTCAACGTTCAACTGGTATTTATCCCTGTGCAAGTTTAAAACAAATAAAATAAAAACTTGTTTCAAATAATTTCCATAAAGCAGAAATCCAAAGATGCATGTATTAGACTTTTGAAGTTAAATACTCAAAACTGTCCATCTAGTTTATTCATGTTTTCAAATTCTGTGGAATCTTTGGTGTCACCTGAACTTGATCGTTTTCATGCAGATATTTCATGACCCAACTAGGTAATATCATCAGTGCTAGAAGGAGTGGAGTTTGCTCTTATTTATACAGGAGGAAGTGTTCTTGGCGGTTTCTTGGTTAAGCTGTTGTCTATTGTTTGTTGGCCTGAGTTGGTAGCTCATTGAATTATTGTTGATCTACTACAGAGGTCTTCAAACTTGGCAGGTTTAAGACTTGTGGACTTCAACTCTCAGAATTCTCCAGCCAGGTGACTATTGTTGGAGTTAAAGAAAGGAGCTAAAAAACTCAACCCCCTGAAAACTGACAACAGCTAGCCCAGAAATCTGAAGTAAGTCCTTGTTTACAAAATGTTTCCTTTGAGCACTCAAGTGTTATGTGTGATTAATACCGAAGAAAATCTGGGACCCCTGTTTAAGAAGAGTTATTCTTTATCTAGGAGCAATCACATTAAGGCTGATTGAAAAAAAATATATAGAAGAAATAACTCTTAGTATGGCATTATTATCTGCTGCCTGGACAGTCAGTAATTGTCTGCTGTCATACGAGTTTTGGGCTTATTATATGCTTCAGTAACTCAATCTACTTTATAGCATTTTTCCAAAACTTTGCAAAGGCATTTTTACTTTCAAGAGATTCACACCCACACGTACTTGGAGTGGCATGTTTTGTGGGTCTTTCAAAGACCACACTTGGAATACTGCCTCCAGTTTTGGTCACCACGATGTAAAAAAGATGTTGAGGCTTTAGAAAGAGTGCAGAGAAGAGCAAACAGTGACGATTAGGGGACTGGAAGCTAAAACATATGAAGAACGGTTGCAGGAATTGGGAATCTCTACTTTAATGAAAAGAAGGACAAGGGGTGATATGATAGCAGTCTTCCAATATCTCAGGGGTGCCACAAAGAAGAGGGAGTCAAGCTATTCTCCAAAGCACCAGAAGGCAGAACAAGAAGCAATGGATGGAAACTAATCAAGGAGAGAAGCAACCTAGAACTAAGAAGAAATTTCCTGACAGTGAGAACAATTCATCAGTGGAACGACTTGCCTCCAGAAGTTGTGACTGCCCCAACACTGGAAATTTTTAAGAAGATGTTGGATAACCATTTGTCTGAAGTGGTGTAGGGTTTCCTGCCTGGGCAGGGGGTTGGACTAGAAGACCTCCAAGGTCCCTTCCAACTCGGTTATTCTAATTCTAACTCTAACTCAAGGAGAAAAGATGCAGGAGATGCCCTGAGCTCAACTCACCAGGAAGCTCCTCCTCAGCACAAGATCGCCGAACAAAACAAACTCACATTCCAACGGCAAATCAAATATTTCAGAACATGTTTATATCCAAACACATAGAGCAAATCTCACTCAACAAATGTCTCACTTAGCAAGATAAATTTTGGGTTCGATTGTGGTTGTAAGTTGAGGATTCCCTGTATTGGGTTAATTAGAAGATGAATGAAAAATGGAGAAGGATTACATCCCACTAGCAAGCAATCATTAGATTGTAAACCTTGGTGAGTCAGTTCTGGACAAAGGATTGGACTAGAAACTTCCAAGTTCACCTCAAAGTCTTAAAACTTTGCATTTCTGTAGCTTTTGAGTCATGCTTCGAATAAGCATGACAAGCTGAACCCAACGAAACTAAGCAAGACACGCAACATCTCTGGCAGAAGATATTAACCTCACATCTTAGGAGATGGCCTGATTCAACCAATACGTAACACAAATAGCTGTGTGTGCAACCATCAATGCTTGAGTTCCATTTTAGGTTGTTGAGTGAACTCAACAAATTTGAATAATGATGGAGGGGGAATGTTAAAAAAAAAAAGAGGTGATAAGGTTAAATAAGTAGAACAGTCCTAGCTGGAATTCCATATCCTCTTCGTGTTGTCCATCTGGTAAAGCGAGTCTCGGTTCAGCTGCTACACCTCTGTTTCCAGATGCTCCAAGTTGCTTCCATTGAAAGCCACGACAGCTTCATCTCAAATCCACCTTGCTCATTATGGCCTTATTATGTTGATGTACAGGGTTGGTTAGTGGGTGTGGGAACCACCTTCTGCAAATTATTTGGTGACCACTTCAGTGTTATTACGGCTCATTCACTGCTCCTCGTCGTTCTGTTTAATGTCTCTCTTCATTGAAGAAATGCAGCTCTTGAGATTCTTCAATTGTGACATTGCCAAATGTTTGATTCCTGGAAGGACCTCCTTATCGGCTGAATTGCATTAAGAGAGGAGCCCTTGTAATGAGGAAGTATGGCGGAGGGAGTCGAATTACTCAATGAGCGAGTCGGTTTCAGTCTGCTCTCCAGAGACAGAAAATTGTCAAAGCTTTTAAAAGGTTCTTTCCTTTCTTAGTTCCCTCCTTCCTTCCTCATCAAAATCTTTTTCTTTCTTTCTTTCTTTCTTTCTTTCTTTCTTTCTTTCTTTCTTTCTTTCTTTCTTTCTCTTTCTTCCTTCCTTCATCCCATCCCTTCTTCCTCTTTCTTCTTTCTTTCTTTCTTTTTTTCTTTCTTTCTTTCTTTCCTTCCTTCCTTCCTTCCTTCCTTCCTTCATCACTCCCTCCCATCCCTCCTTCCTCTTTCTTTCTTTCTTTCTTTCTTTCTTTCTTTCTTTCCTTCCATCCATCCATCCATCCAACCATCCATCCATCCTCTTTCAAAATCTCTTTCTTTCTTTCTTTCTTTCTTTCTTTCTTTCTTTCTTTCTTTCTTTCTTTCTCTTCCTTCCTTCCTACCTCCCATCCCTCCTTCCTCTTTCTTTCTTTCTTTCCTTCCTTCCTTCCTTCCTTCATCCCTCCCTCCCATCCCTCCTTCCTTCCTTTCTTTCTTTCTTTCCTTCTTTCTTTCTTTCTTTCTTTCCTTCCATCCTTCCTTCCTTCCTTCCTCTTCCTTCCTTCCATCCATCCATCCATCCATCCATCCATCCATCCATCCATCCATCCTCTTCCTTCCTTCCTTCCTTCTCTCCCTCCCTCCCTCCCTCCCTCTCTCCTTCCTCCCTTCCTTCCTTTCCTCCTTCCTTCCTTCCCTCCTTCCATCCTTCCTTCCTTCCTTCCTTTCTTCCACCTCCAAATTCTGTAATGGTAAGACTACTACTTCAGAACCAGATTTTTTGGGGGGTGGGCGACGGAATTTCAGCAAGAACCAGTTTGGTCCTAACTTGGTAACCTCTTCAAACCATTGATGATGTTACCCATTTGGTCATGAAACATCTGCAAGAAAACCACCAACCTCAGATAGCACCAAGGACCCCCTCAGAGCCAAGGTGGTAGTTGTGATGGTGTAATCATCTACTCCCACCTAATTTTTAATTCCATGATTTCCACCCTTACTTTTTTTATTATTATTAAATCATCTCCTCCTTTCATATGAGCGTTCCTTGAAATTCTGGACATCGAAACATCAGAAAACAAAAATTGAAGGAGAACTGTGGGAAACATAGGAAGACAATTTATCTGCCTTGTGTTAATTCAGACCTACATTTGTTACCTGTCATCCTGAATTTGTTATTCTCCAATCTGTCACAAAGTTTGCATATTATAATGTCCTTCTTTGTCTCTTCCCTGCCCTCCTGTCCAAATCTTCTACTGCACATTTATATTATTCCTGCACACATGTTCATTTCCGACTGACAGAAATTCATTTGCCACCTGACAGTGTGCCATATTACTTTGAAAATGCGCAGAGCATCTTTTCACTTCAGTTGGTGGTGTGAGCATGAATTTAGATAGATGTTCTGGAACTTTAGGGCAGTAAATCGTGGTTTTAAAGGATGATATTCAGGTAGAGGACAGGATGTTCGGCTAGAAGCCATGGCTTCCTTCGGGATGACCTGATTTAGCGAGCCTCAGAATTGGCTGGAAGAGCTCTTAGTGGATGTTTTTATGACGTCCCAATAAACGTGATGAATTTTGGTTCAGATTAGAAGTTTTCAGTGACAGTTTATTGGCTTTGTTTTTCTAGAATCAATAGTGGAGGAAGGAAGGAAGAACGGAAGGAAGGAAGGAAGGAAGGAAGGAAGGAAGGAAAGGAGGGAGGGAGAGAGGGAGGGAGGGAGGAAAAGAAAGAGGGGAAGAAAGGAAAGAAGGAGAAGGGAAGGGAAGGGATGGAAAGGAAAGGAAAGGAAAGGAAAGGAAAGGAAAGGAAAGGAAAGGAAAGGAAAGGAAAGGAAAGGAAAGGAAAGGAAAGGAAAGGAAAGGAAAGGAAAGGAAAGGTGATTTAAGTAGTCATTTTCCCTCCAGGTTGAGCAAAATTAATTTTGTATATAACAAGATGATATCTTGCCTTTTCCTATCTCTAAGTGACATCACTCCCTGGCCCATTCATTTTCTGAATTATAGCATGGAAGACAGAATCCTATCAAATTCCAAATATACAGGTGCTGAGCTTTTCCATCAGAGAAATCATTACTGTAGTATTTTAGAAAAGAAAAAAAAAACACTAAGCCTCTTAGAGTTCAAAAGTGAAAGAGAGACATAAACTGCAAAAAGCCATTAATTTACAGATTATAAAAAGATGGAGGAGGAGGAGAAGATTAGAAGCTGGTATAAAAACCCAAGGTAATATTCTTTACAAGGAATTTATTAAAAGTTCTCATTACTGTTAGTTTTCCATTATCTTTGGGATGTTGATAAAGTTCTGGTGGTGAATCAGTTTGATTTGCAATGGTAAGAATACAAATAAAGAGCAAATAAAGAGAAAGTTATTCTAAAGGAGAATATCGAGGGAGGAAAATCTTATGCTACAATGTGGGAATATTTTCTTGCATCACTATCATGCCCCCTTGTGGAAATTCAGAGTTTGTGGCTTACCATAGATTTAACACACAACAAAGCAACTATAATAGAGTTGATCCTTCCTTCCTTCCTTCCTTCCTTCCTTCCTTCCTTCCTTCCTTCCTTCCTTCTTTCCTTCCTTCCTTCCTTCCTTCCTTCCTTCCCATGACCAACACTATGGTCATTAAGGGAACACAGTAATCATAAATGCCAACCCATTGTTTATTACCAGCGCAGTTTTCCTTCCTGTATATAACTTTCATCCAAGATGTAATATCTTGCACATATTTGAAAGAAAATAATTTGAAAATGGACATCTGTAACCCTAGATTTATCTGATTAGGTTAGGTTGACTTGGGTTGGACTAGATTAGATTAGAAGATAGATAGATAGATAGATAGATAGATAGATAGATAGATAGATAGATAGATAGATAGATAGATAGATAGATAGATAGAATCAAGATGGACAGAGATAATCAAGATGGAGATAGATAGATAGATGATTGATAGATAGATAGATAGATAGATAGATAGATAGATAGATAGATAGATAGATAGACAGACAGACAGACAGACAGACAGACAGACAGACAGACAGACAGACAGACAGACAAACAGACTCAAGATGGAGAGGGGGGATCAAAATGGCTCTAGATAGATGGATGGATGGATAGATGGATGGATGGATGGATGGATAGATAGATAGATAGATAGATAGATAGATAGATAGATAGAGATAATCAAGATAGAGAGAGAGATAATCAAGATGGAGATAGATAGATAGATAGATAGATAGAGAGATAGAGAGAGAGAGAGAGAGAGAGAGAGAGAGAGAGAGAGAGAGAGAGAGAGAGAGAGAGAGAGAGAGAGAATATAACTGCAACCATACTCTGTTCTAATGGTACCTTATCTCATTCTAATTTTTCTGCTACTATCTCATCATTTGGATACGAACCTTGATCTTTGACTCTGAGCTTTAAATCTATCTGCAACTGGGAAAATAAAATGGAATGTAAAGTTTGAAAGAAACCATGCAGATCCTCTGATGCTATGCACAAAGCCCACTACTGACAGATGGCCATCAAACCTGTCTTTATCTCCACGAAAGGAGCACCTACCATCTTCTGAAGCAATAATCCACTCAACTGCTGAATAGCTCTTACCCTTCTGAAAGTTTTCTCTGATGTCCAACAGAAGTTTAGTTCCTCATCATTTAAACCCACCATGTCTGGTCCTGTTTTCCTGAATGACATTGAATAATTCTGCCTTTTCTTCTGTGTGACAGCTCTTCAAATACTTGAAGGCAGCTAGCATGTCTTCCCACAGTCTTCATTCCTTCAGGCTGAATGTGCCCAGTGCCTCCTACTGTTTCTTTACATCTTTCCTGAAGGACATCAGCTGGTAGATGAGAAATAATGAGCCAACAGGTCAACCTGTACATTTGATGCTCGGTTGTTTTTATCTCAAGCAAAGCAGAAGTGAGTTTTGTGTTTGTGTGTGTGTGTGTGTATGTCTTGCCCCTTCTTTTTACACAGTGATTGAATCAGAGAAGCCTTAAGAAGAATCGGTGTGGATTTGTCTCTATGTCTACTGAGAGATGGATTTGGCTTTACTACCAGTAACAGGAATTTGGTATTTCTAGACTTGAAGTATATATTCAAGTATACTATATCTGTCTGTCTGTCTGTCTGTCTGTCTGTCTGTCTGTCTGTCTATCATCTATCTATCTATCTATCTATCTATCTATCTATCTATCTATCTATCTATCTATCTATCTATTTATTTATCTATCTCTATCATCTATCTATCTATCTATCTATCTATCTATCTATCTATCTATCTATCTATCTATCTATCTATCTATCATCTATCTATCTTCTATCATCTATCTATCATCATTCTTTCTCTCTCTCTCTCTCTCTCTTCCTCCCACCCACCCTCTCTCTGAAAGTATAGATTCTTTTTTTTTTTTGCCATATATGTATGTATGTATTTGAACAAAACTGTGATATTTCTCTTTGTCATATATGTGGGTATATGACATTATCTTTTGAGAGCTGAATGCAACAAAATTTCATTTTAATGTATGCTGATTAGTGTACATTTAAAGCGACAATAAAGTTTTTAATTCTGTTCTATTCTTCTATGTGGAAATTTCACCTTAATAGTCATTCGTGTCTCTTTAAACCTGTAAAGGGGCATGAATTCAGGAAGCCTCTGAAAAGTCTGCCTACAACTTCTCAAAGAGAAGAGCCAACATCTACGTCTCAAAGGGCATCTCTCAGATTCAGTGCTGTCGAAAAGATCACCTGGACATAATGAGCCGTAAAGGAATATTTACAGGCCCAGGAAAATAATTGCAGGCCCCATTAATGCAAATTGAAACAAAGTGAGCTCTCTTATTTTAATGGCCATTTTGACCGTTGGGTCAAACTGAATGCTCCAGAGTTCAAAAGGGCTGCAACCGTATTTAACCAAGTCCGTTTCTGTTTTAGGGAGGGGATAAAGGTATTTATCAGTAGAAATGTCAGCGGCGGTTTAGCAAAAACATCAAGATTTGACGCCAAGTTGCCAAGATTGGACATCAGGGGTGTCCAATCTTGGCAACTTTAAAGACCTGTGGACTTCAACTCCCAGAATTCCCTAGCCAGCTATATATATATGTCATTGCATGAAGTATGTAATGTTGCATGTTGCACATAAAAAGCATAGCTGAAAGGACGGAGATTGGCAAGACAAGAATAATAATTAGGCAAACGTGCCTGCAAAAAATGCACTTATTAGAAAAACCGCTCATCGACAGAAATATTAACAGAAAGGGGTGCTTAGAAAAAATGCAGATTTTCCAATCATGTTTTAAGAACTTAGAACCGTGATGGTGAACCTATGGCACCCGTGCCACAGCTGGCACACCGATCCCTTTCTGCGGGCACGTGAGCCGTTGCCCTGCTCAGCTCCATCACGCATGTGCGCGCACCTCCCGCCGGCCAGCTGATTTTCGGGATGCAGGGGGCATGGCGCAAGCGGGAGATGTGAGCGTAATTGGGAGATGTGCACACATCTTACGGAAATACGTAAGATCTCCGACCTCCGGGTGTTCCGCTGCGCTCTGAAGACCCTGTTGTTCCGCCAGGCAGGGCTGTCAATATAATAATTTTAAATTGGGGTATTTTAATTTTTAGGGTTTTAAATCGGACAAATCTATTTAATTATTTTAATTTTTAATTATTGTTGTGTCTTGTGTTTTTAAATTGGCTGTACACTGCCCTGAGTCCTTCGGGAGAAGGGCGGTATAGAAATAAAATTATTATTATTATTATTATTTATTGGTTAATCTTTAGTGAGATTCACAGCCTTTGAGGCTGGTTAATAGCTCAGCAGCTCAAGTCCTAACCAAGGACCTAGGAACTGTTAAGGTATCGTCGGAGGATGTAAGCTGTTCTGAGTAAGGTGGTTTTTTTGGAGAGTCAAAATGTTCAAGTCCGGCAAATTTAGAATTTCTAAATAGCGGGGTAGCCCTTTGGGTATTGCTCCGAGGGCTCCAATTACAATCGGGACAACACATGATTTCTTTTTCCACAGTCGCTCAACTTCAATTTGTAAGTCCCGGTACTTTGTGATTTTTTCTTGCTGCTTATCTTCAATTCGTGCATCACCAGGTATTGCAATGTCAATGAACCATCCTTTTTTCTTTTCAACTATTGTTATGTCAGGTGTGTTGTGGACCAAGTGCCTGTCAGTCTGAATCCTAAAGTCCCACAAGATCTTGAGATTATTATTATTATTATTATTATTATTATTATTATTATTATTATTATTATTATTATTATTATTATTATATGCTCAGGGGCCACACATGCATGTGTGGAGAGCGGGGGGAGCATGGGGGTGCGGTGTGCCCCCTGCCACAGCCCATTTTTGGGCCCAGGAGGCTGTAGGGAGGCCTACTAGGCCCAAAATGAGGAGCGGGGGGCTCATGCATGCATACGAAGAGGGGTGTGGGGAGCGGGGGAGGCTCATGAATGCACTCTTTCGGCACATGACGAGGAAAAGTTTAGCCGTCACTGACTAGAGGCAGAAGATTTGAAACAGCAGAGCGATGCCTTGATTTAGAGTCTGATCTAGTTTTGTCCAAAAGCTTCTTGTGGGCTTTCCACTCTTCATCTTTATTTCACAATTTTGCTTTTTTATTGGCATTATTCAAAAGAAAACGGTTTAGAGACCTAGAAGCAACTTTCTCCAGGGGCTTACTAATCTCTTTAATTTATAGGCCCTTTTCATTTTACTTTATTAAATTCACTTCTGGAGCTGTATTTGTTTTCGACGGTAGATGGCAAGAGAGAACAAGGAATATCTCCCTTTGCAACTTTAAGAAAAATCTGCAGCTGATTCAGAAAGTCAATCCTGGCGCACTCAATTCCACCCTCCTCTTCTTCACAGGGGGTTTAGCACGACATGTGAAACAGTTTGCCTATATTTCTTCCATAAAACATGGTTAAAACAAACATGTATTAGTGCAATATATGATACCAGCCAGATTATTATTTGCCAGTCGCATTTCAAGTTCCCTGGAACCAATTTATATGGGAAATGAATTCCATTCAATACGCTTAATTAGGGTTTGTTGACTTTACCACAACTGGCTAAGTTCTCAAGTTTCATTAAACTACAATATCTGGCTTCAAAAAAAAATCCCCAGGCAATGAAAAAAGCAATATTAAAGCTTAGCTTATTATTAGTCTGTATGGATGGGTTTGAACATAATTTGTGTAACAATGATTCATTTATTAACTGTGGCGACTGAGAGTCACATATAGTAAGGTATAAACCATGATCCACAGATCACTGTGGTTTGTGAACCATGGTTCAAATGACACATCAAGCCCAAATGTAACAAACCACATTATGGCTAACTTGAATGAACTTTATTCATGTTTACGCGCAAAATTGGGAAAAATGAAAGTATACCTTCTGATGGAATGGTGATAAGGAAAGTGCTAGAATGTGCTGAGATGGCTAGGCTGACAATGGAAATAAAAGATAGAGGAGAAACTGACTATTTAGAATAGAATATCTTGGTTTACGTAGGTGAAACCTGGCTAGAGAGAAATATATATATATATTTGTTTTCTGAGGTTTTCGCGGGTGATTGTATGTAGGTCTTTGGTTATTCGGGTTTTCTCCACACCTCCAATTTTACGCGGGAGAAAACCCGAATAACCAAAGGCATATATATATATAATTTGATTTATATGCCGCCCTTCTCCGAAGACTCAGGCGGTTTGCAATGCATAAAGCAATAGCCTTCATCCTTTTGTATATTTTATACAAAGTCAGCTTATTGCCCCCACAATATGGGTCTTCATTTTACCTACCTTAGAAAGGATGGAAGGCTGAGTCAACCTTGAGCCTGGGGAGATTTGAACTTGCAATAATTGCAGGCAGCTGGTGTTATCTTAACAGTGCTTTAGTCTGCTGCACCACCAAGGTTCTGTTTGTGCAGGGGCAGAGACCGTTAGGACTTATTTTTTTTAAAAAAAAAAACTTGCCAACCTTCTAATCAAAGAGGATCATCACAGATCTCCTTTCCTTCAGGAGCCCGGCCACCAGGGCCTAATGGAAGCCTTTTATTTTCCTTTCAGCTGTGACATTCTGAAGCAAGGACACAGAGACAAATTTTAACTCAGTGGGTAATGCCAAGAGCAGTCTGTTCCTATGTCTTATTGAATGCCAGGCTGACAAATTCAAGGGCCAGATAGATCATTTGATTCCATTAGCTTCTCGCTGAGTGCAGTTGCTGATGCTGTTCTCTCTCTCTCTTGTATCTTTCTATTAGCCCGAAGTCTCCCTGCCTACTTACGCTTCCCCATTCCGGGAGAGTCCCGTGGGAGAACTTCTCTTCTTGTGTCTTCTGTTAGAACATAATTGAAGTATAAAAAGCCAACATGGCATCAACCTAGTAGAAGTAACTAAAGAAGGAAAGGTGTCATGCCACCGTTGGAGCCTGAATCTGCAGAGGAGGATGAGCTTGAGCTAGAGCCGACGGAGATTGGAGGGGCGGCTTCTTTGGCTTCGGAGGAATGTAGGGAGGAGTAGGATGAGGCAGCCCAGGGCCCCTCAGGATTGGGACAGCTTGCTAGCAGGGAGGAACGGGGGCAGGATGACTGAGAGAGGGCAAGCAGTGGAAATGAGGACCGATGGAGCTCAGGCGATGAGCAAGGACCGCCTCCTCCTGATCCCCAAGCACGGAGAGAGGAGAGAAGGTGGGAACAGCGCAGGCTGACTCAACAACTTGGGAGGAGAGCGCCCCTCCCCTCTTCACAAGGCACACCTGGGGATTGAGATTTAAGGAAATGCTGCAGGGAGGGGCGTTTCTTGGGAACAAACACTGAATTAGTGGAGTTTTGTGTGCCGTTGCAGACAAACCCATGGAGTTATGTCCTTGGAAATCGAGGGTAGCCAATATTTAGGGTCCAGAAATCCAGACAACTCAACGGATGTAGCAACAACTTGAAGACAGAGGTTCTTTTCACCCCGATGTCCTCGATAAAATCACTTGACTTCCTTTTAATTGGCATTGTATTTCCCATAACGTGATGGACTCATTAAAACATCTTTTGAACCGCTGCCAATGGGGAGGATGTTGACCTAGAGAAACTACTGATCTAGCCTAACACACCTACACAAACACAGGCACAAGTTAGCCCTGTGCGATACATTGACTCATACAGTATATACCACCTAAGCATTAATCTACTTTACACCTTAGCAAGAAATACCACCTCAATTTCCCTCTGTTAAGTGAGAGAAAAAGGTTTTTCGGGATATAATGATACTAGTATTTCTCTGGCCTCTCAGATTATACCTTTTGTGATAACCCGACTGCCTCCGGGAGGCCCTTATCTAAATAGACTTGGTAGAACATCATTTTAAAAAGTCACATTAAAAGTTATTTATTACGCTCTTAGAAATGAATCTTCTCCAAGATGTTTTCAATCCTCCTTTTCTGGTCAGGGGATAAAATTAAAACTGCAACAACCTTTCAACCAAAGTGTTTCGCTGGAGTCACAATAGTCCTCCAGAAACTTTTCTGAATCTTTTAGTGCTCCCCCTTAAGTTATCAATCTCCCTCAAAACCTTCCCCCACTTTTCTGGGGTTTGGGAAAGGAAAGTTTTATAATAGCAATAGCACTTAGACTTATATACTGCTTCACAGTGCTTTCCAGCCCTCTCTAAGCAGTTTCCAGAGTCAGCCTCTTGCCCCCAACAATCTGGGTCCTCATTTTACCCACCTCGGAAGGACGGGAGGCTGAATCAACCTTGAGCCTGATGAGATTTGAACTGCCAAATTGCAGGCAGCCGGCAGGCAGCAGAAGTAACCTTCAGTACTGCACTCTAACCACTGCGCCACTGCGGCTCATCTTTTAAATTAAAAGGGCCACACTCTTTTAATTATTGCAAAAACAAAAACAAAAGACCTCTGGATTACAGATGAACTGCATCCATTAAGTGGATGAATCAGCCTCTTGCCCCCAACAATTTGGGCCTTCATTTTATCCACCTCGGAAGGATGGAAGGCTGAGTCAACCTTGAACCGGTCAGGATCAAACTCCTGGAGTGAGCTGTGAGTTAGCCTTGTAGTACAGCATTCTTAACCACTGCGCCACTATGGCTCTTAAATATAGAGATATATTAGATAGATAGATAGATAGATAGATAGATAGATAGATAGATAGATAGAAAGATAGATAGATGATAGATAGATAGATAGATGATAGATAGATAGATAGATAGATAGATAGATAGATGATAGATAGATAGATAGATAGATAGATAGATAGATAGATAGATAGATAGATAGATAGATAGATAGACAGACATATAGTTAGATAGCAATAGCAATATCAATAGCACTTATATGCTGTTTCACAGTGCTTTCCAAACCTTCTAAGCCATTTACAGAATCAGCATATTGCCCCCAACAATCTGGGTCCTCATTTTACCCACCTGAGAAGGCTGAGTCAACCTTGAACCAGTCAGGATCAAACTCCTGGCAGCGGGCAGAGTTACCAATAACAAAAACACACAGACTTATGTACCACTTTACAGTGCTTTACAGCCCTCTCCAAGCGGTTTACAGAGTCAGCCTCTTTCCCCCCAACAATCTGGATCCTTATTTGACCAACCTCTGAAGGACGGAAGGCTGAGTCAACCTTGAGTCTGGTGAGATTCGAACTGCCAAACTGCTGGCAGCCAGCAGTTAGCAGAAGTAGCCTGCAGTACTGCACTCTAACCACTGCACCACCACGACTCTTATAAGCTATAAGCAAAATAGGTTTCTTAACCCTTCCTGACTCCCCAAAAAAATCCCCTCTCCTTTGGACTTCATAAACAATTGGATCCACTCTCCCCTCCTCCACTGGGTTTCTTAACAGGCATCATAAAAGTAACTGAACAAGATATAATTCTCAAGTATACAAAAAAAAGAGGAGGCACAGAACCACATGTTTTTTTTAAAAAAAAAATACAGGAATGATGCACGGTTTATAAAATTTCTGTCAAATCTACCTATTACTAAAACTCTCGCGTCTGTTTGATCATTTGTAACTTTCAATTGGGTGAAACAGTGCATCACAGGAGAACAATTTTTGAATTAATGTACCTTGAATGTGCTAATTTAACAACTTCTGAGACTCGTGACTCCCATGAGATTGAAACTTCACAAAGTTGTGGCCACTTTGCTGTTGCTTTGCTGCAGTGGAAGAGCACAGTTGCACAATCGCATTTTTCAATGCTCTGCCTTTCTACGAGAAATGTCAATGGGGAAGCCTGCAGGAAGTCAGAAGTCACTTCTGTTTCCCACCTGCTTTTTTTTTTTGCCTGTCCTTGGTTATTTTTGTTTCTCAGTTTGGGTAAAGAAATAACTCTGAAACGGTGACTCAATGAGGCACAGATAGTCTAGGTTTAATCCAGGGATGAAATCCAGCAGGTTCTGACAAGTTCTGGAGAACCGGTAGTGGAAATTTTGAGTAGTTCGGAGAACCGGTAAATACCACCTCTGACTGGCTCTGCCCCCATCTATTCCCTGCCTCCCAAGTCCCAGCTGATTGGGAGGGAATGGGGATTTTTCAGTAACCTTCCCCTGGAGTGGGTCACCCTGGGGTCTGGTGGGAATGGGGATTTTATAGTATCCACGCCCACCAAACCAGTATCCATGCCCACCAAGCACGCCCACCAAGCCAAGCCCACAGAACCAGAAGTAAAAAAAAATTAAATCCCACCACTGCACCCCATCACTCCCAACACTATGCCAACACAATATATATGAAAGTGATAGTTTCTTTCCTTCCCTAGCATTTCAGGTAAGAGAGGAGATAAAAAGGCTTTTTATGGGAACCAGGGCAATAAAACATCCTGATATCCCACCATGTTTCATCAAGCTGGTATCTAAGAGCACTGCAGGACCATTTCTAAGTTTGCTTAGGTAAGGGATTGGAGACACAGGGCATAAATTATTCACTCTCTTCATCAAAGTGGCAAAAAATAAATCCAGATCGCTTCAAAGATAGGTGAGCCCATCACTTTGGATGCGTGGAAGATGGCCTCTTATTGAACTGAAATTGAGAGAAAGAGGTTAGATTATTCGGTGCAGGTAATTAGAGGTGTGTGGCGGTGGAAGCAAATTGCTGTGTATATTTAGTCTGAATGTATTATTTATGGTGTCCTACTATCCACCCAGACTATGAGAATGCTAGGAACTAAACAACGAATTTTAGAATACACTTAGAATCCGGGTTTTTTTGGTGATTGCAATATAAAAAAAAGATGTGGAGACTCCGGAAAGAGTGCAGTGAAGAGCAACAAAGATGATTTATGTACATCTACCATTGTACATAAATAGTGAGGAGGTGGAGAGGGTGCATAATTTTAAATTTCTGGGCATTTATATCTCAGAGGACCTCTCATGGACTATGAATGTTAACATGCTTGCGAAGAAGGCACAGAAGAGGCTGTATTTCCTGAAAATGCTCAGGAATGCACACTTCCTTTCCCTTCTGAAGAATGTGATTCTTAAAAGCTTCTGTGATGGCTACTAACCTTCCCTTCAAAAGGGGGTTAGGGTGCAAAGTTAGGGTTTAAAAGGGCTGTGGGGTGTTTTGCTAACCAAGAAATGTCCAATTCCCATTTATTCCCTTGATCCTTCTGAGGTAGCAGGAAGAAAAAAAAAAACCCGCACAAGTTCAAGTAATACCCAGAAGAAAAAGAAACAACAGTAATGGTTGCATTTTTCCCCTTGAGAGCCTGCCAGACAATCACAATTGATGGATTGACAAAAAGTCACACAAGAAAGTGTTTTAGACGAAGAAAATGCTGCTGGCGTTGAGGGGGATGGGCAGTGCCATACAAGATGACCCATTTGGTTTATTAAGGTCCCTCAGAAGATGTTTTCATGACAGTAAGTGAAATTTCAGCGTTCTGTAAGGGTGAGTTTCACTCATCCTGAAAAGAAAGCATCTTGTTCTTCTCTCAGGATTGCTCGGCGAAAATGAAATCATAAAAGGAGCTTTTCGTCTTTCAGATTTGAAGATAAGGATCTCACCCGTCGTCTTTTCCTACCTCCCTGTGATCCAGTTTTCTCCAGCTGAGATTACCATTCTAGAAGACTAAACGATTCTTCTCGGTTGATTCTGCCCTGCTGTCTTATCAGTATAATAAATAAACTTGACAGAACAAAATTATCCTTCATTTTCTTTCTTTCTTTCTTTTTTCTTTATTAGATTTATATACCGCCCTACTGTTTTTTTAAACTGTCAGTTCAACTTCAATTCAACTAGGGCTTTCTGGATATCCGAAGATACGAGTTTTGTCCAACTCTATTTTGATTATATTTCAGAGACCACAAAGATGGCCCAAAATATTTGGCTTGCTGGGATGTTAAGAAGATGGAGAACCGAGAAGATCGGTGAGGGAAAAAAATATGCAAACCTCACACCTTGCTCTCAAAGAACCCTTGTCAGACAAGGAAGAGAACAAGACAAAATAAAATTATCTCTGTATTAGTCAGGCAGAACATTAGTTTGGAAAGCAGACGAGATGAAGACGCATCGGAACAATTCAAGCATAATATTGGCTACTTGTTGGAATCGGGAGGCAGGGCTAAGCTCGTAAAAAAGGGAGATACTGAAAAACACTCTAAACCCCACTTGTGGAATTAAGTCCACAGCCCCCATCTTACAAGCAGACATGCCTTCTTGAAGGCTGTTAAAACTTGGCTTGTTTTATCCCAGCATTTCTTGTTTTAGAGAGGAGGATGTTCAGCTCTCTTTTAATATGTGAGGGTTTTTTTTTTAGTAACCTTGCATATTTTATTAAGTGTATTTTTGTTATTTATGTATGTATTATGTATGCATGTATCAGTGGTAAAATCTGGCCGATTCTATCCGGTTTGTTTGAACCGGTAGCGCCGGCAGCGGGATGCTCTGCCCACCCGCCGGGACATCATTACATCCTGTTTTTTTACCCTCTGCACATGCACAGAAGAGGCACGTGTGCATGTAGCACGTGCGTTCCTACGCGCTCCCATTCCCAAACTGGTAGCGAAGGTAACTGGATTTCACCACTGG
This sequence comes from Pantherophis guttatus, assembly GCF_059756535.1. Lineage (NCBI taxonomy): Eukaryota > Metazoa > Chordata > Lepidosauria > Squamata > Colubridae > Pantherophis > Pantherophis guttatus. Next base: position 23,706,350 of record NC_142074.1, read on the forward strand.
TATGTATGGTATGTATGTATGTATGTATGTATGTATGTATGTATGTATGAGCCATGGTGGCGCAGTGGTTACAATGCAGTATTGCAGGCTAATTCTGCTGATTGCCAACTGCCAGCAGTTCGGCAGTTCGATTCTGACAGGCTCAAGGTTGATTCAGCCTTCTGTCCTTCCAAGGTTGGTAAAATGAGGACCCAGATTGTTGGGGGCAAGATGCTGACTCTGTAAATTGCTATTGCCCTCCCTCCCTCCCTCCCTCCCTTCCTTCTTTCTTTCTTTCCTTTCCTTTCCTTTCCTTTCCTCCCTCCCTCCCCTCCCCCTTCTTTGCCTTCTCTTTCATATTTTCCTTCCTTCCCACCCTCTCCTTCTGTCCTTCCGAGGTTGGTAAAATGAGGACCCAGATTGTTGGGGGCAAGATGCTGACTCTGTAAATTGCTATTGCCCTTCCTTCCTTCCTTCCTTCCTTCCTTCCTTCCTTCCTTCCTTCCTTCCTTCCTTCCTTCCTTCCTTCCTTCCCTCCCTCCCTCCCTCCCTCCCTCCCTCCCTCCCAGTGGTTAGAATGCAGTATTGCAGACTAACTCTTCCCACTGCCAGCAGTTTGATCAGTTTGAACATATACTACAATTAAGGTACTCAAAGATTTCAAATTCAAGTTCGAATGTTCAAATTCAAAAAATAAATATACCTAGCAGCCCAGATGCTTGGCCACTTAGCAATGCAGTCAGAAAACGGGACCCTTAACACATTATATATAATATAATAGGTAACATGAATATGATATAATGTGGGCAATCAATTATATACATATTTCTAATAAATAAATAGTTAATAAATGTTGGTCTGTGCCATCTTGATGCTCATCGTTTTTAGATCTCACTTTTCAAACTTTTCTTTTTCGGTAGGGATGAGTTTTGTGTTTCTTGATGGGCGTTTTTTTATAGATTTGTCTGAAACACAAAGGAAACCAAAAAATATATCAAGGCTGTGAAATCAGCTGATATTTCAATGTGTAAGGATGTGTTCATGTTTAATAATATAATGGGCTAATATTTAAAAAGGGGCCCATGTGCCCAATGTTTAACATGAAGTTCTCCAAAATGAGACCATCTTTTTCTGAATGTGGTCCGTGGGGGTAAAAAAAAAAGGGGGGGGGGAAGGGAAAAAATGATTGAGCCATGGTCTGTTTCTTCCTATCATGCCATTTTTAAAAAGTTGATTGAAGCCGTTTTTGCTGCCTTCCAAATTCTTCGCCAACCGTGTCCGAGGCACTCCAAAATAACTTCAGACTTTTGCTCTCAAAGAAATTCAGTGGGAATCTCTCAACAAAAAAATTGGGTTGGAGGGATTTGATAAACTAAGCAGGGAAAGGATTAGATCGCCGCTGAGAAAAAGCTGGACAACTCCAGCTTACTTTTTAATAGGCTATCTGACAAAGGTGGAAAAGAGTGTGATAAATCAGTTCCTGGTTTTTTTTTTAATAGGGGAAATAAAACTAAGAAGGTAGCAACATATTTTATACCTGAATAAGCTTTGGATATCACAACGTTGGACTTTAGGGTAGAATATAATTTAAGATTCAGTCAAAGGGTAGGAGAAACAAAGAGCTTCATTAAAAGGCCCGTGTGGAATAGGAATGTTTTAGTGGTCGAAATCTTGACAGTTACTACAGGCAGAGAAACCACAGATGACATTAATGGTAGCCCATATACGGTGGAGAATGGCTGGTCCGTCATTCAAAAAGTTAAGAAGGAGGGAAGGAAGGAAGGAAGTTTCTTCCAGCTATGTATGTATGTATCTAAGGAGGGAGGGAAGAAGGGAGGAAGGGAGGGAGGGAGGGAGGGAGGGAGGGAGGGAGGAAGGAAGGAAGGAAGGAAGGAAGGAAGGAAGGAAGGAAGGAAGGAAGCTGGAAGTTACTTCCAGCTCTAGATGGATGGATGGTTGGTTGGCTGGAAGGAAGGATGGAAGGAAGGAAGGAAGGAAGGAAGGAAGGAAGGAAGGAAGGAAGGAAGGAAGGAAGGAAGGAAGGAAGAAAGGAAGGAAGAAAGGAAGGAAGCTGGAAGTTACTTCCAGCTCTAGATGGATGGATGGTTGGTTGGCTGGAAGGAAGGATGGAAGGAAGGAAGGAAGGAAGGAAGGAAGGAAGGAAGGAAGGAAGGAAGGAAGGAAGGAAGGAAGGAAGGAAGGAAGGAAGCTGGAAGTTACTTCCAGCTCTAGATGGATGGATGGTTGGTTGGCTGGAAGGAAGGATGGAAGGAAGGAAGGAAGGAAGGAAGGAAGGAAGGAAGGAAGAAAGGAAGGAAGGAAGGAAGAAAGAAAGGAAGGAAGCTGGAAGTTACTTCCAGCTCTAGATGGATGGTTGGTTGGATGGAAGGAAGGATGGATGGAAGGAAGGAAGGAAGGAAGGAAGGAAGGAAGCAAGCAAGCAAGCAAGCAAGCAAGCAAGCAAGCAAGCAAGCAAGCAAGCAAGCAAGCTTCCTGCTCTGTTTGGATGGATGGATGGATGGATGGATGGATGGATGGCAGGGGTGAAATCCAGCAGGTTCTGACAGGTTCTGGAGAATTGGTAGCAGAAATTTTAAGCAGTTCAGAGAACCGGTAGCGGAAATTTTGAGTAGTTCGGAGAACCGGCAAAGACCACCTGTGGCTGGCCCCAGAGTGGGGTGGGAATGGAGATTTTGCAATATCCTTCCCCTGCCATGCCCACCAAGCCACACCCACCAAGCCACACTATGCCCACCCAGCCACGCCCACAGAACCGATAGTAAAAAAATTGGATTTCACCACTGGATGGATGGATAGATGGAAGGAAGGAGAGAGAGAGGGAGGGGGACAAAGGAAGGAAGGAAGGAAGGAAGGAAGGAAGGAAGGAAGGAAGGAAGGAAGGAAGGAAGGAAGGAAGGAAGGAAGGAAAGGATAGTTGCTATTTTTTAATCAATTAGAGATTAGTAAAACACAGCTTCTATATTCTGTACTCTATCACCTTGTGAATGGACTAATTGGCTCAAAGACCAAAATATGTAAGCATAAGCATTCAATGATTCATCATTAAAGACTCACCTAATCTTTTGAATTAGCCTAAAATGAATTCTGAATTCTGCTGTTACATTGCACTTATTGCTGCCCTCTTAAATTATTGTTCTTTGCTCTGTTGGCATTAGTTACTATGGAAACATTTATATGTATATAAAGGTTTTATGTGTGTGCATATATATACACACACACACTCACACACATACACACATACCCACACATACAAAGAGCAGTTGAAAGGCTAGGTTGAGTTGTTGTTTTTAAATGCAAACTATATCAACAAAGGGAAGAGGAGGAGTCAAGAAAGATGTGACAATCAAATCGGAGTTGCCTTCTCAGTTTGCTGGGAGTCGTGACTGCCGTACACTTGAAAATAACTCACGCAAACTCATTATTAAACTCTCTATGCAGCCCACATTTCTCCAACTCTTGAGATTCCTTATAAATAACATTGAGATGAATTTAAGAGCGATGCACCATTTTATGGTGCACCGTTTAGGGTTTCCCGAGGGGAACGAGTTCAATTTGATCAAGCAAAATGAGGATTTTCCTCCTTTTATTTTTAGAGCTTCGGTATTGTCTCTCCTGCCTCGCTGGATGTTGGGTGGGTTTCCAAACAGACTCTGAAATCAGGAGCTAATTGCATCCCTAGTAGATTCAGAGTAGACGGTTCGAGTGAATCTGCCCTAAATAATCCCGCCCTCGGTTTCCCTTAAGAAGACCACCAATTTAATATGTGCAATTCACATTTTGAAGAATCAAATAATGGGAAAGTGCTTGGTTAAGCAAAGCTGAAGTAGGAATCGCTTAGTTAGGCACGAGATGAACAAATGATATTGCTGAGAAGAATAGAGATTTGGCAGGAATAAAAGGGCAAATTAATAAATGCTGAGCAGTAATATCCATGGCAGATTGAAAGGTGGAATTGTCCTCTATTATCTCATTCCAGGTGTCCATCAATCTTAGCTCGTTTTCTCAGCTCCATCTTTCTTCTGCAGACTAATCTCCCTCTCGCCCGATAAATTCAGCTGATCCAAAATGCTGAGCTGCTGCATCTGGTGGAATCCTATGGAGCCCTAGGATCATTTGAAGGTCTTTTCCTGGTTACATCTACCCCGACCCACGAGTGTGGGGCGGTAGGACGTATTATGGGTTCCCTCTCTTAAGGAAGCCCATCTGGTGGGATCAAGAAGAAGGGCCTTCTCCGTGGTGGCTCTCTTCCTGTGGAACATCATCCCTGCAGAGCAAAGGTAGGCCCCTACCTTGGCAGTCTTCCAAAAGGCTCTGAACACAGAGTTTTGCCACTGGGACTGAAGATCCCAGGGAGATATGGAGCCCATAAGTGATTGGTTTGATTATTTTTCTCTGGTGTGTATGTGTGAAGTTTTCCTGAATTTGTGTTGTTGTTAGTTGCAAAGTCGTGTCCTACCCATCGCGAACCCCATGGACAACTTTCCTCCAGGCCTTCCTGTCCTCTACCGTCCTCTGGAGTCCATTTAAGCTCACGCCGATTGCTTCAGGGACTCCATCCAGCCACCTCGTTCTCTGTTGTCCCCTTCTTCTTTTGCCCTCAACCTTTCCCTGCATTCGGCTCTTCTCCAGGGAGTCCTTCCTTCTCATTAGGTGGCCAAAGGATTTGAGTTTCCTCTTCAGGATCTGGCCTTCTAAAGAGCAGTCAGGGTTGATTTCCTCTAGGACTGACCGGTTGGATCGCCTTGCAGTCCAAGGGACTCACAGGAGTCTTCTCCAGTACCAGAGTTCAAAGGCCACAATTTTTTGGCGCTCAACCTTTCTTATGGTCCAACTTTCACAGTCATCCATTGCAACTGGGAAAACCATCGCCTTGACTATACGCACTTTTGTTGCCTGGATTTCTACTGAGGTATTATTTCTGCAAACCATCAAGGTCACTGTGAGTGAGCTGGGTGGCCATATAAATCTTCTAAATAAATAAAAATTCATGTTCAGAAGAGACAGAAATAAACTCGCCAAGTAGACATTGAAGGGGAAAAAAATGTGCAATATTTTCAGAGTGTTTCCCCCCCCCTTCTTTAAAATAAAAGCTATTGTGAAGGAGCTTGTTTCTCTAAGGATTAAATTTTTAATCATCCAGCCCAGCCAACTTTCACTACCCCCAAAGTGTGTTTTGCTTAGCATAGATGAAAACAAGATGCTCTGAGGTTTAAGATGGTTATTGATTTCATTCTGCTTATTATAGAATGTATACGTGCCGACAGTTCCTTTTCAACAAGTTAAATGAAAACAAAGGATAAATTTATCCAGTATGAATACCGAGACAGAAGGTATAAACCAGATTTTGGCATGGAAAAAAAAACCTATTATAATTTGAAGAAGTAAGTTCCTATCCACCAATAGTTTTGTTCTCCATCTATAGAACAACTTTTTTTTTTTGTGTCAAGGTAAAAATTCCCAAGACATTGTAATCCCAAAGGTGCTTTTTCAGGAGACAACTGGACTTCCTTGTTTTTTCTTTTTTCCTTTTGAAGACATTTCGATTCTCCTCCGAGAAACTTCTTCAGCTCTGACCGGATGGTGGGGAATGAAAGGGTTTGTATTTCTTGCAGACAGCTGGTCATTTGCATCCTTTTTGAGGGTTGTTGAAGCACTTGGAGGTTTATCTGTGTCCTCAGGGTCACCTGAATGTGAGAGCCACTGTGGTATTATGGTGAAGCACCTGGCTAGAAGAAGAAGGCACAGAAGAGGCTGTACTTCCTGAGAATGCTCAGGAAGATAAATCTATCTCAGCATCTACTTCTGTCCTACTATCGCAGCACCATTGAAAGTGTCCTGACATATGGCATTCTTGCATGGTATGGGAGCAGCTCTGTAGCGGACAAAAAAGCTCTACAGAGAATCATTAAAACTGCCCAGAATATCATCGGGCTCCAACTACCAGTCCTGGACGACATCTTCGAATTTCGCTGTTTGAGGAAGTTGCATCACATTCTCAGAGACTCTTCCCATCCTGCTTACAATCTTTTTGGACTGTTGCCTTCTGGCAGAAGAGACAGAACAATTAAAACTCGGACCACACGTTTTCTGAATAGTTTTTATCCCAGAGCTATAATTGCACTCAACCATGAACTAAAGGGCCACCATCAGTGAGCGGTTGGACAGCATTACTTGGTCTGTTGTGTGGATGTTTGGGTGGTTTAGGGGTGGAGAATTGTGGTGGGTGGGAGTGTGTTTGGGGATTGTTATGTGTGTTGGACCTGGTCTTTGGGTGTTAAGTGGATTTCGTTGTATGGATATACTGTGTATACACGTATAATGACAATAAAGTTATTTATTTATTTATTTAGAAACCAGGAGATGGTGAGTTCTAGTCCTACTTTAGGCACGAAAGCCAGTTGGATGACCTTGGACCGACACTTTCTCTCAGTCCTAGGAAGGAGGCAAACCACTTCTGAAAAATCTTGCCAAGAAAACTGCAGGGATTTGTCCAGACAGGCTCCAAAAATTGGACACAGCTGAGCTGAAGGAAAAATAATAATTGGGTGAGATTTGGGTCTTCTGTTCTGCCCACAAGGTAGCATAATTGCAGGGAAGAGAGTTAAATGCTATTTGTTTATGGAGATTCTCAAGTCATCCAGGTCATGGTTGCCCCAGAGGTGCTTTTTTCAAGAGCCAACTGGACTTTCTGGTTTTTCTTTGAAGAGGTTTCGCTTCTCATCCAAGGAGCTTCTTCGGCTTCTCTCAGAGCTGAAGAAGCTTCTTGGGTGAGAGGCGAAATGTCTTCAAAGAAAAACCAGAAAGTCCAGTTGCCTCTTGAACAAAAAAGCACCTTTAAGTTAAATGTTATTGATTTCCTACTCAGATTTTGACTTCATGGCAGCTTTCTGTTTTCTGCTAATGTCTCTCTTCTCCATATACGTTTTTACTATTTTTACTTTTACCCCTTCTTTTAATAACTGCTTTAGAACTTGGACGACATTACCGGAGTTATTAGTTTGTATATTATAGAGGCATCTGCTCATTCTGTTTAATTACTCCAATGACATTCTTTATTTGCTTTGGACTCAACACTAATAGCAGGTTTCTAAGGTGACTGTATTTCTTCTTTGCTACATTCTACGTTTCTTTAATTTTTGCTTTCTATGGTGTTTTATTTACTTCTATATTTTGCCGGGAAATGATTCTGAACAATCTGTCTTGCGGGGTGAAGTTTTAACACAGTAACTGTCTGAGGATGATCTTAAAACCCCGCAGAGCTGAACCAACCTCTTGTTAGCAACACATTTTGTGGTAAATAGCGTAAAGAAAGAAGTGTGTGGGTTTCGCAGGGAATTTGAATATCCAGTCTCATAAAAGACAAAACGAATAGGACTTTCCTGAGGACTTGATCTGCCTTCTTCGAGGAACTCAGTCGAAAAACATTTGAGACGTGATTTTTTCCACCTACGTTTTGTAAATTTTGCTAATCATCAGAATAGAATAGAATAGAATAGAATAGAATAGAATAGAATAGAATGGAATGGGATGGGATGGGATGGGATGGGGTGGGGTGGGGTGGGGTGGGGTGGGGTGGGGTGGAGTGGAGTGGAGTGGAGTGGAGTAGAGTAGAGTAGAGTAGAGTAGAGTAGAGTAGAGTAGAGTAGAGTAGAGTAGAGTAGAGTAGAGTAGAACAGAACAGAACAGAACAGAATTAGAAAGTAAAGAATGGAATGGAATGGAATAGAATAGAAAGAATAGAATAGAATAGAATAGAATAGAATAGAATAGAATAGAATAGAATAGAATAGAATAGAATAGAATAGAATAGAATAGAATAGGAAAGTAAAGAATGGAATGGAATGGAATGGGATAGGATAGGATAGGATAGGATAGGATAGGATAGGATAGGATAGGATAGGATGGGATGGGATGGGATAGGACAGGACAATAGAATGGAATGGAATGGAATGGAGTACAAACAAGTTCAGAGAGCACCAAGGACCCCTCAGATGAGAAATAAACAGAGTTTTCTAGGATCACAACTTGAAAGGTCCAGAAATATCTTGAAGTGGCTGTCAACGAGTTGGTCTGGCGATGCCTTCAGCTTTTCTTATGGAATCTGAAGAAAGCTGACCTTAAAGTATCAGGAGAAACCTGATGTCTTCCTCAGATTAGGTCGTTTCTCTTTTCCCCCAACAGAACAACAATGTTTTGTTTTGCTTTCAGTGTCATCCTTACGTGACCAGAGAATTTGAGACTTTCAGTCAAGCATCTTTTGCATCTGAATAAATGCTCCCTGACTGGCTGTGATTTTGATTTGAAAGATAAGGATGACAAAACAGCACAAAGGAGATGGGAGAGGGAAAGCTAGCATTAAGCAAGACTTTTTAATTCATTTGGGGAAGTGTATTTCTACCCCACGGAAGCTATTTTTAATCTGCCAATTTTGAAAACTGGGAATATTTGATGAAAGGCCTAATATATCTATAATTACCAGAAGTCATGAATTCTAACCCGTTCAATGCTGCTTCCACCACCGTTGTCAAATAGCTCCATCCTATAAGCCAAGATCTTCTCATATTTTAATTTTCTTTGAGTCGCCATGGCAACAGTTCAGTAAAAGAAGGTTTGAAGAGTTACATACGATCTAATATATCCTCCATCCACAGAAAAGTTGCTATGGAAAGAAAAAAAAAACTGTCAAATCTGCTCATGTGTGGAGCACCATGGGACTTAAACAAAGGAATGCATGAAATTGATGTTTATTCCAACTCATCACGATTGGCAGAGTTGCCCTTGAAAGAACTTGGATGAAACTCTAGGGAGCAATCCTACAAAAATCAACAGATTAAGCAGATACAGCACTGATTATAACAGTCAGCGAGCTCATAAGAAAGGCCACTGATATCCCATAATAATTGCCCATTTGCTTTAGTTCGTTTGAACTTTCCCCAGACTAGGCTGATAACAGCTCATTTTTACTGGCAGTTAAGGCCAAGGATTACCTGTCCTTGGAGTAAATAAGGCTGCGTTTAACGGATACCTCATCATTTCATTCCTCCATGTTTCGTTGACACCTTGTGATTGTGGTGTCATTTACCTACATCTCCTGCTTAGGACAAAGCTATATTTGGTCAGTCACTTCATTCGTTGTACAATCGACAACAATCATGATAAACAACAGTCAATAACTCCCCTTTTTTACAACCCTGTAATCCCTTAATTCAGGGTAGAGTCAGGGTGACTGGATGGAGCTGAGCGTTTACTAGCTGGATGCCTTTCCTGATGCCACACAGGGTTCACAGCAGATAATTCTTTTTGTTTGCATCCTAAGAGACAAACGTCTGTCGCTACTTAGGATTGAACTCTCAACCTTCCAAGTGGGAGGCGAGTGTGTTCACCACTAGGCCACCACGCTACTCAAATGACAGTCGACAACAATCACAGCACAACACACCCTCACCCAATCCTGGTCCTATCCACCTAAGAGTTACGGACCCTTCTGTTCTATCTTTTTATCCATTTTTATATTTTATAAAAAATATAAATTAAAAATCCACTTTTATATTTTATAAAAGTGGATTTTTATATATTATACTCTGTTATAAAGACGGTTTAATTAGTTGCCTCTCTGAATGTTTATTATAAAAACATAATTTTAAAACCTTGAGTTATTTATACTTGCTTTCAGGTAGACAGCAAGGAAATAAAGTTTAAAATATGGTCTTTTAATTTCTAAAGATGCTAATCTATCACGGAGTTCCAGCTAAAGAAGGAGGTTTGGGCTTTTTTGTCATTTTTAGGTATTTGTTAGAACTCCTTTAGCAAATATCAATGATTTTTATCTTTTGGTCTTCTTCAAAATTCTTCAACCGATGATCCTGAGATCTTCACGAACTTTCACCTGGGTGAGAAGGAGGACATTTAAGACCATCCCATCAGCTAAAATCCATTTCTATCTTAAAGAGGTGCATTCTCCTCTTGTGATTGTGAGCATCATTAATTTTAAAACAATTATTTTGTCTGCCACAATTTATTTGCTGAAGAAGCATTCCTGAATTAATTAACGACTTGCCTCCAGAAGTTATGGGTGCTCCAACACTGCAGGGATGGTGTTGGACTAGAAGATCTCCAAAGTCCCTTCCAACTCTGTTATTCTTTTATACACTCCCCAAGTCCAGTTCAAAAGGGGTTCGTTCAGGGGCGGCCTTCAAAAATTTTAGCAAGGGGCTCTCTGCCTGGTTGCTGGGTGGGCGTGGCCATGGTGGGAGTGGCCTAGTCAGCCTCCTGCACCATGGCGGAGGGAGGATTGCCCTCCCTGGGCTCCAGAGGCTTTCCTTGAGCCTCCAGGAGGGCAAAAACAGCCTCCCCAGGCTCTGGAGGCCCTCTGGAGGCCAGAAATGGGCCCATTTCTGGCCTTCCCTGTCACTGCGTTATTTTATTTACCAGCTGAGCTCATTATTTTTGGACTAATAGACTTACTGTAGTTTGCCAAGTTCCTTATCCGTATTCTACTACACATGTCCGCATTCCTTCACTTGCTTCACACACTCTTTCCTTTGTTCTCTTGCCACGGTGCCGGTTGGTGGAAAGCAACTGGCCCGAATTATTTTCAAAATGTAGCAATTAACTTTCTTAGTTAGTGAGGTGTTTTATTTTCTTTATAACAAATAAATGAGTTTTATTAGAGAACTTTTCTTCGGGTTTTTTCTTTTCAGAATATTGCAACAAGGAATAAGCCTCGATCTATCCTCTAACCAGGGTGATTGTCCCAGAGCCAAAAATGGGATTAATCAATGCCCTGACATTCCCAAACTTCTGGTAGGCCTGTTTTTTGCCCTCCCCAAGCCTCCGTGTGCGCCCTACACATACCTGCATCCAAAACGGGCTGCATGGAGACTCCTGGGAGGGTTGGGGCGGGGTGGTTGGGGCCAGCCAGGAGTGGGATTTGGGGGTTCTCCAAACTGCACAGAATCTTAGCTAGAGGTTCTCCCGAACCCCTGTGAACCCCCAGGAATCCACCCCTGGGTTTGTTGCCAAATTCAACTCCAAACATTTCTGCTTATGAAAAACATTATCCTTGTGGTTGGGGATTGAATGTCAAGGATGAAAGACGTTCTAAAGAAACCTGATTGCCGTCACAAAACAGAACAGACCCAATAGCTGGCTGATGTGTCGGGTAATTAACCAGTGGCCTGCACTCTATTTAACAATGGAACTGTTGCTCGTAAAACATCCTGTACATTCCAAGATTTACTCTTTGCTGTTGATGTTTCAGTTTGGAAGGACAATACATTCTGGAGAAGAAGAGGGCTCCCCACCCCACCTGCAACCCAAGGAATTAATGAGCGTTTATTGATTAATTGCCTGGATCCTACTTTTCCTTTAGCTAATAATGGCAATGTCTTAGAAGAGGAAGGGCAGCGCATAACACAACTGTTCAATGGTCAAAGTCATCCTGAGCATTGATGCCTTGCTAGCTATGCACAGATACTACAGGATGAAGTCCTGTCCTGACCCAGCTCCCCATCATCAGGAGAATTTCCTGACAGTGAGAACAATACCAGTGGATTAATTGTCGTAAATTGAGGACTACGTGTGGTTTGAGATCTTTCTTAACCTAGGTACCAACCATCTGCAGAAGAAATGGAATGGGAAAGAGTCAAGGATAAAAACTAGGTTGAACGTAGCAAACATGTACTTACCGGTAGTATATATAGTGAACTGTATATGTAGAGTACAGTGCTAAAGAATAGGCTTTACTATTTGCAGAACTATTTGCTCTGAAATCTTATGCATGCTTATGACTTTGTCACAAATAAGCCTGCTGAGCATTTTCATTTCGTGGATGTCTATTAGCATGGTGCCAAATATTACTCAGGCTTTATTTTTAGGTCAAAACGGGAATTATTGCAGCAGGGAAGATTTTTCTCTTTTCCCAAAACTTTGTTGTATGAAAAGATACACTTTTTCACCCACTTCGCTGTCATGTCTTGTTATGTATCACTACGTCTTCAGGCTCCAGTTCCTTTTCCCATTGTGCTGCTGTTGTGTCCTCCTTCTTCACAGCTTAGTCATCCCTGTCAATCAGGGATCCTAGTACTGAATATGATGCCAGCCAGTCTTGCTCTCCCTTCCTTCCTTTTTTATGACTCTCTAATCCCTTAATTCAGGGTAGAGTCAGGCATTGGGATGGAACTGAGCATTTGCTGCCCGGATGCCCTTTCTGATGCCTACATGGAGTTCACAGCAGATATTATTTTTGTGCCCTAGGAGAGAAACATATGCTGGTTCAGTGGCTAAGATGCTGAGCTTGTCAATCGAAAGGTCAGCAGTTCAGCAGTTTGAATCCCTAGTGCCGCGTAACGGGGTGAGCTCCCGTGACTTGTCCCAGCTTCTGCCAACCTAGCAGTTCGAAAGCAGGTAAAAAATGCAAGTAGAAAAATAGGGACCACCTTTGGTGGGAAGGTAACCGCGTTCCATGCACCTTTGGCGTTGAGTCATGCCGGCCACAGGACTATGGAGACATCTTCAGACAGCGCTGGCTCTTCAGCTTTGAAATGGAGATGAGCGCTGCCCCCTAGAGTCGGGAACGACTAGCACATACGTGCGAGGGGAACCTTTACCTTTACCTTTATTAACATTTGATGTACCCTGTTTTATCTCAAGGCATTATCCTTCCTGCTACAGTCAGAGCTTTCAAGTGTTCCAGAGCCTGGACACAAATGGATTGCCCAGTTTTCTGCTGAATGCACCTTTGCAATTTGGATTTCTTCTATTTCAGTTCCACTCTGTGGAAAGCTCTCAGTCTCCTAATCGGTATTTAAGGAAGAATGAAACCCCTTTCACTATTTGGTCTCTGACGTTAGGCTGAGAAGGGAGAAAGAGCCATCCTGAATAGAGTGCCTTCAGAGCGGAAGTCTATTTAATGGCATCTTTTTCACTTGATTATCTCTCCTCATCAGAAAAGATGATGGTTTCTTTAGCCCTCCTGGGAGAATGTTCTATCTTAATCTTCCACTTGTGGGTTTGTTGTTTCCCCCTTATATGTAGCTTATCATTCAAAAGCACTAAGATCTCTAGAGGAATTCTCCAGCTCCGCTTCCAATTTTAGCATGCAAATTGCATTTTTGCCCCTGAAACCTGATACTGAGATATGTGTGTGCTTGTGTATACATACACTCACACTCACACACACACACACACACGCACACACACACACATTTAATCTGAACTGTGTCAAGGACAAAGTCCTAGGATACAATAGAGCCAAGGTGTTTAGAGTGCAGTACTGCAGGCTAACTCTGCCCACTGCCAGCAGTTCGATCCTGATTGGTTCAAGGCCTTCCATTCTTCTGAAGTCAATAAAAGGAAGACCCAGATTGTTGGGAACAAAAGACAGACACTGCAAACTGCTTAGAGAGGGCTGTAAAAGCACTATGAAATGGTATATAAGGCTAAGAGCTATTGCTGTACCCTGCCTCCCAAGGAAAAGAACATGAAGATTGCCATGAATTTGTCTGTCTGTCTGTCTGTCTGTCTGTGTGTCTGTCTATCTATTTACATTTCGTTTAGGTGCACCTTCATTCTTATATTCTTGTATCTTATTAAAACACTGCAAATAATTTATCTTCATGTTATTATTAACATGCAGCATCACATGTCATTCATTCATTCATTCATTCATTCATTCATTCATTCATTCATTCATTCTGTTTCTAGACCGGCCCTTCTTCCTCAAGGTATATTTCAGCGATGTATATTTTTTGATTTAGAGGGGGCTATAAAGCACTGTGAAACGGTACATAAGTCTAAGTGCTATTGTTATCCCAGATCTCCATGCTTTTCGCTGTGCGCTTAAAACTTTTGTATTTCATCAAGCCGGGCTGGTTTAACCCCTTAGATATTTTTAGATATTTTTAATTGTTAATTGATTTTAGTTGGGGTGTTTTAAATTTATTGGGCCAAAATTTGTTTAATTCTTTTTTAAAAATAATTTTAAATTTTGTATGTGATGTTTTTATTCTTGGCTGTTCACCACCCTGAGTCCAGTGGGAGAAGAGTGGTATAAAAATCTAATAAAATAAAATAAAATAAATCAATAAATATTCCAACAACAACAACAACAAAAAAGCATAGCTTTAGATCTGGTACAATTGCAAGGTCTGTACTTTTTTGGGGAGGGGGGAAGATTTTACTAATGATCCTTTTGGATCTCCAAATGGTGGAGAAACAGAAGAAGAAACAGAACATTGACACCGCTCAAAATTCTGTTTCCTATAAATCTACATTAAATTGGCATAAAGTGTAAGTAAGCAAGGCATAAGCTCCCAGTGATGAGTGTTATGCCCAAGGAATAATTACAGTAGGAATATTTAAGACAGAACAGCCTTCTAAAGAAGCAGTAGAGTTTATACTAATAAGCAAAATACTTACCGTTGGTATTTTTGATATCTGCGTAAGGTTAATTACAACATCTTGTTTTAATCATGAAAAGATTTGCGGGTTAAGCTGAATATTTTTAATGTTCACTGGATTTCACTTGAATCTCCCAAACGCATAACCACCATTGCATCTCCTAATTCTTGTTTTGTTTTGTTTCCCTAAGAGTATTGTAAAATGCAGGCGTAAGTAAAGTTTGAACAGCTGAATTGAATGCCAACATTTCGGGTTGAATTGGTACAAGATATCACAGGAAGAATCCTTCCTTTCATACAGTTAAAAACAAGAGAACTGTATGCCAATAAAATAGATATTGCTCTAAGTTACATGATGTTTGCTCTTTTTTTTTAAAAAAAAGTCTAATTTAAAGAGTGCATTTCATAATGTCATGTGAGATTTCAGAAAGAAGGGCTTTAAATAAAGATGGACCCACACACACACAACTTAATATCTCATGATATTAATCTGAACAAAAAGGATGCTTTTGTTAGTTTCAAAATGAAGGTTTTGCAGCTAGTGGGGACAATAGACTTTTCTAGAAAGATATGAAATGGAGTTGAAGTAAAATAATCCATGTTTGGCACATGGTGGATTCTTGGGGACATAGATGTTGAATCAGGTGAGGGGGTCATTGTGTTTTACCATCAAAAATGTAAATTCTCTTTTTATTCATCCTTCAGGGTAGAATCTGACTCCAAATCTAGAATCATCATTCAGTTGGATATTGTTGAACATGTTCCATCAACACCTTGCAATCCAAGCTCCCCACTGGAGATACATGGGACCTTTTGAGGTGCTTCACACATTTGAAGGTGGAAAGATTCTCAGAATATCTCTAGGTGAAGAAGGTATTCTCCAACACTTTGTCAAGGACAGGAGCCCTTATTACTAGTCATAATTCTAGGTTCATTTGTGGTGGGTTAAGTTAAGTGAAGACTATCTATAAGGCTTCCTTGTTATTCTTCAACTCTTCTTCTTGTTATTGTTATATTTAAATTTATAGGCCACCGAGCTCCAGTGGACTCCAGATGGCATACAAGACTAGAGAATACATTAAAAACAGCTAAAAACATTGAATCACACAGAGAGCCTAGATCAAAATAATCTTGGAGAATCAATTCACGTTTTGCAGCTCTGAGGTATTTAGCTACAAATTGTATCTGAAATGTGTCTAAAAGGAAGTTTGTAGAATGTTTTTCATTTTTGACCTTGGACACGGCTTTTCAGCCAGTAAAAGCAACCAAACTTGGATGCTTGCCTAATTTCTGTAGGAGAAGAACAGACAGAGGCAGAGTTAAACAAGTCATCAGCCTAGAATCATTATGTTAACACAAACGGTCTAAGCCCCTCTTGAATTCCATTGACCCTTATCTGGCACCAAATAAATTAGTGTTGAATGTTAGTTGACTAGATTCTTTTGAATAGACTTGAGCAACACATCTTCTATACTGCAACTTTAATGCATGGTCCTGGTTTTTTGCAACTAACGTGGTACCCATGCCTTGGATCCAAGGGTGGCAGATGTACTCCTGTCGTATTTTTGTGATTGTTTTTGCTGCATCATTAAAAAAAATAAAGATGGAAGACAAAATGGAGAGGAGAGATCTCAACAGGCAAGGCAGCTGTTGATGGAAGTTCCAATTACTGCTGTGCGGCGATCTTTGAAATGTAGAGATTCTGAATGTTCCTTCCATTCAGCCGCTACTTGCAAGCTTGCAAAGATGCCA
>NC_142074.1:24192500-24242500 GCF_059756535.1 Pantherophis guttatus
TCAGTCCTATTCCCTTTGACCCACCTCTCCTGAAAGTTAAGTGTAGCCTCAGGCTGCTTCAGATTTGTGCATCCCTGTAGAAACTCCCAGGGACCTCTTGGAAAAGTTCGTCCTTTGACCAGCTTTGAAATCGATAACCAAAGTGGATGAGAAAAGATTGGGAAGCAAACTGGCACAACGCACAAATTCAGAAGAAGAGACTTCTGGTTCTGTTGAGTAGCTTTGAGGTCTCCTTGACCTTGGCCCTGAGCTTCGGTCCCATGGAGCCGGCGTAAAGCAGAATTTCATGAACTGTACTGAAGGAAGAAGCAAAAGGAGCCCTCCCTCTAACTAAAATTGTAGCCTCTGTAGAGAATTACTATTTGCAGGCCTTCGCCAGTGCATGAGAAAAAATGGAAACTAGCATAGTGACTCCAATCCTCAGAACAAGCTCGCTTAGGGTGGAACAAGGCAACTCCGTGAGCAGGAAACCGAGATGCACAAATACAGAGAACAGATGATCATGTTAATACATACACACACACACACATACACACACACACACACACACACATAGACATAGAAACAAATATACACATAGACATAGAAACACATATACATATAGACAAATATACACATATACTTTACAAACTGTTCTAAAATTATGAGTTCCAGGTATATTTGTAAAGAAAGAAACAGATATTCTGCGAGCTCTGGAACTAAAAAAACCTTTTTTTTAAAAAAATATTCTACTAACCTTTCTTTCTTTACATATATACATATAGACATGTAGACACATAGGCACACATATATAGAGACATATAGACACATATACATATATATACAACTAGTTTCACAATCGACACAATCATTGGTGGCCAATTCCTTCCAGGGCATGAGTTTGGGTAGTCCTTGACTTACAACCACAAGGCACCCTGAAACTTCCACTGTTAACGGAGCTGTTCCCCATTTTACGTCCCTTCTGGCCACCGTGGCTAAGTGAATTGCAGGAATGGTGAAGGCTGAAATCACTTCCTCCTACCCCACCCCTGTGTCCTTTCTTATGCACAGGATAGAGCTTTTGCAAATCTCCACTTCAGTGGGTGGTTTATTGGGGCTTTGCACACCAGGCAGAACCAGTTTTCCGGCACAACAGTCACTCCCTAATTCTGTCGACCACTTTAAGCCTTGCAAAGAAAGATGGATAAAACTCTGGTTGCTGAGTATCTTCAGCTCAAGAGCCAGACTCGGTTTGGCAAGGAACCAACTGGGAAGAAAAGTAACTCCCTTTTCAAGAAGATATATACCGAATGTCAAAACAGCAGACCAGAGATCTAATGAGTGCAGGTGCATTTCAGTAATCCGTCATGCACTCCATCCCAAAATATTGGTACGCCTGGGTCCAAGGGGGAGGGGGAAATGAACAAGAGACTGAGAGAGAGGGGGGAGAGGGGGGAGAAAGAAGGAGGGAGAGGAAGAGAGGGAGGGGGAGGGAGGGGGAGAGGGAGGGAGAGAGAGGGGAGAGAGAGGGAGAGAGAGAGGGAGAGAGGGAGGTAGAGAGAGGGAGGGAGAGGGAGAGAGAGGGGGGAGAGATGGAGAGAGAGAGGGAGAGAGAGAGGGAGAGAGAGGGAGAGAGCGAGGGAGAGAGAGGGAGAGAGCGAGGGAGAGAGAGGGGGGGAGAGATGGAGGGAGAGGGAGGGAGAGAGGGAGGAAGAGAGGGGAGAGAGAGAGTGGGAGAGAGAGGGGGGAGAGATGGAGAGAGAGGGAGAGAGAGAGGGAGATAGGGAGAGAGAAAGAGAGGGAGAGAGGGAGAGAGAGAGAGAGAGAGATGCCACTAAAAATACCAGAATTTGGCTGCTGTTTAAATGAAATGTCAGCAAAACTGCGAGTGCAAATTAGGGGGGAGTTAACAGATGTCCCCATGAGAAGCAGACCAAGTCTGGTGTCGGAAAGAAAAATCCCACTCAGAGAAAGTCTATATACTTGCCTATTTCATGCCTATGTGTCTTTTCCTGCAACGCCTAAGTAATATGTTTTGCAAGGACAGGAGTACCACCTAAGTACCAAGACTGAAATTCTAACAAGGATGCTGATCGCATTTTATCGGTGGCCGAACCTCAGAGTATTTCTTCTTCTTCTTCTTCTTTCCCTTGCTCAGGTGTTGTGGCCAAAACCCTGCTCACCTAAAGCAACCAAATCACTTTAGCAATAGCCCTTAGACTTATATACCGCTTCACAGTGCTTTTACAGCCCACTCTAAGCAGTTTACAGAGTCAGACTCTTGCCTCCAACAATCTGGGTCCTCATTTGACCCATCTCAGAGGGCTGGAAGGCTGAGTCAACCTTGAACCTGGAGAGAGATTTGAACTGCCAAATTTCAGGCAGATGGCAGTCAGCAGAAGTAGCCTGCAGTACCGCACTCTGACCACTGCGCCACCATGACTCGTAACAGCATAACAGAGTTGGAAGGGAACTTAGAGATCTTCTAGTCCAACTCCTACTCAAGCAGGAAACCCTACACCGCTTCAGACAAATGGTTGTCCAATCTCTTCTTAAAAACCTCCAGTGTTGGAGCATTCACAACTTCTGGAGGCAAGTGGTTCCACTGGTTAATTGTTCTCACGGTCAGGAAATTTCTCCTTAGTTCTCAGTTGCTTCTCTCCTTGATTGGTTTCCATCCATTATTTCTTGTCCTGCCTTCAGGGACTTTGGAGAGTAAGCTGACCCTCTCTTCTTTAGATATTAGAACACTGCTATCATTTCACCCCTGGTTTTGAAAATACAATATTATTTTATTAGACGTGTAAACCAACCATAACAGTGTGTACACGGGGGCTCCCGGATAAGCATTAGCAGCTGGCTGAATAGCCCTAAGCAAAACAGAATCACAGCTTAACCTTTAGCCTGCTCCATTGCAAAGATAAAACAAAGGAAAAAGGCAGTCATAATGTCAATTACAGCATGACCTTGGCATATTTTTGATACATCCTTCTGGATGACCTTCTGATTATTTATCCCTTCCCTGCTGGCCCTGCATGCTACTGGTGCTGTTTTTGAGATAAGCAATGGACCACAGGTTCCCGAATGAGTCTTTCTGGTAACCATTGGGAATCACTTCAGCTTGCCGTGAAGGTTGTCTTAATAGGGACACTTTAAGCAATTCGCAGGTATGGGGGAACATCTACGTACAGCAGGGATGTCAAACTCAAGGCCAGGGGGCCAGATCCAGGTACTTAGATCTGGGCCATGGGCCCACCCTGGAAACAGCAAAGGACCGGCCCGTGGTGCCTCTGCCAGTGAAAAGGGAGCTCGGCGAGGCTGTGCACAGCCTACCCAAGCTCCAATTTCTCTGGCAGAGGGCTGCAGGAGGCCATCGTGGCCAAAAATAGAGTCCAGGTGTGTCAGAATATTCATGAACTGGAATAGGGCTTAGTAACAAGGTCCGCCAATGAAGAGACATGGCAACTGGGTCAGCCCATGGGGACTGTTTGGAAACTGAAACAGTATTTCCTGCTGGAGACAGCAAGGAGTCTGGGTGTGGCTTAGCGTCACCTCCAAAACTAGTCTGCTGAATTGAAACAAAAACTGTTCTCTCCTCTGCCTGTGTTTGCTTGTACTTGCTACCATGTTGGGAAACCTGTTTTGGCATTGTATATTTACTTTATGTGTTATATTATATTTAAAGAGAAGTTAATGAATCCTGCTGAATCAGTGTGTGCTTTCTGGATGTGATTGCTGCGACATACTCTGACAGGGTGGGCCGACTAGAGGTGGGTTTCAGCAGGTTCTGACCAGTTCTGGAGAACCGGTAGCGGAAATTTTGAGTAGTTCGGAGAAGCGGTAGTAAAAATTCTGACTGGCACCACTCCCATCTATTTTCTGTCTCCCAAGTCCCAGCTGATCGGGAGGAAATGGGGATTTTGCAGTATCCTTCCCCTGGAGTGGGAGGGAATGGAGATTTTACAGTATCCTTCCCTTAGAGTGGGGTGGGAATGGAGATTTTACAGTATCCTTCCTCTGCCATGCCCACCAAGCCATGCTACGCCCACCAAGCCACACCCACAGAACCGGTAGTAAAAAAATTTGAAACCCACCACTGGTGCCGACATGTCCGAAAATGGAGCCCTAATGAGAGACATCGAACTGGCCACTCCCACCCTAGTCACACACACACACACACACCGGCCCCCTGAGGTCACACAACCTTGATGTGGCCCTCAATGAAATCGAGTTTGATCCCCCGTGATCTACAGGGTTGGTAGTGAATACAGCTCACACATGCGTGGAGGGGAATTTTTGGCCAGCCCAACAGAGATGCATGTTAATATCACATCTGATCATGAATACAGATGTGGAAAAATCTGCAATGAATTTTATTTCTCCAGTCGTTAGGCATCGAAGTTCTTCCTGAAAGAAAGAAAGAAAAAAAAAAAATCAAAGGATTTCACGGAATATGATGTTTTCTCCTTAGGTCTCACGTTGGCTTGAAAATTATACTGGGGTGTTTGAAAGTGCATAGAGCAGTGAGTGTGCAGATACTCCTTATAAGGTGGGGTGGGGGAAAGACTGCAACGCAACAAGGAAAATAAACAACCGAATCTCTTAAGTCAAGATGTTACCAAGTTGATAAATATTGCATTAGAATCTTAACAGAGCAGAGAACGCTTCTGGGGCTTATTCCTTGCAAAATTTGAATGCAGCTGTTTGTTTGTCAACATGCGTATTTAACCATTTCCTCTTCTTTCTTTCTTTCTTTCTTTCTTTCTTTCTTTCTTTCTTTCTTTCTTTCTTTCTTTCTTTCTTTTTTTTGGAAAATAATAAAAATAGGAACATCTTGATGCCATTCCATAGAGAAAACTAGCCAGCGCTGACTGAGGAATTCTGGGAGTTGAAGTCCACAAGTCGTTAAATTGCCAAGGTTGGAGACCCCTGCTCTATAGAACGAGATCAGATTTCCTCAATCTAGAGTTTTCACCCAGGTTAGTTGCATTTGCGAAACTCTGTCAATTCCAGGCCAAACAGAAATTACAGCAGTTCTCATCCATTTTTATTTTATTTTTTTAGATTAGAAAAGCTAATCCATCTGGGGTGAATTTACAGAGGGCGTGCTTGGAATAGTTTTTACAACTGGCCCTTGAGAAATTACAGAGAGAAAATACACTTTTCAATAGCAATTCCAATAAGGGGGAAATGAATCTATTTAGTGGTTTTTCCAGCTCCTTTTCTCCCATATAATCTATTCATTTGGTGATGTTTTGGCCATCGCGGGTAGCTGCCCTCCTGCTCTTGATGGATTTAATATCAAGCCATGTTGGATGAGAGAGAAAGAGAGGGAATATTATTCCTATTTTTTTTCCTCTTCCTTCTGCCATCTGCTGTGCAGCTATTCAGTACCCCAGGCTGCTGATATTACTTGGAAACAGGATTTCTCCCAGAAGTAGAGTGCCTGAAAAGCAGCCCCTGCAGATCTTAATGTCCATTAATGTCGGGGGTCCTGAACCATCTCGGCTATAGATAGGTTAGAAATATATTCACGCCGAGGGAGAGTTTTTCAAGCTCTGTATTCTAATAAGGAACGTGGCTCTTTGAGACCGGTAATCACATTAGTAGCCATTTTGCTCGACCGAACGTGAATCTGTGCCGCGTTCTGAAAATTATAGGTTTCTGAATAGGATTTCAATATCTGACGAAATTGCAAGTGGAGAGTGACACATAGGGCGCCATCATTAGAAACGAGGGGGAGAGGTGGGGACAATATGAAACAAGGTCCACAGTGCCCAGACATCAAAGGCTTAAGATGAAGGGTTTGCAAAAGAGCCTGGGGCAAATCAGCTTCTTGACCCCGAGTACCAAAAGCTGAGTTTGCACCGGTGAGGGCCATAAGTGCCTCGTTCAATGCTACTCCGATTCTTGTCTTAACAGTTGAAACTAGTAAGAGACTTCCACGAGCCGTGGTGGCGCAGTGGTTAGAATGCAGTACTGCAAGCCACTTCTGCTGACTGCTGTTTGACTGTTTCAATTCTCACCGGCTCAAGGTTGATTTCAGCCTTCCATCCTTCCGAGGTCGGTAAAATGAGGACCCAGATTGTTGGGGGCAAGAGGCCAACTCTGTAATCCGCTTAGAGAGGGCTGTAAAGCCCTGTGAAGCGGGATATATATCTCAGTGCTAAGTGCGAAGGAAGGGAGGGAGGGAGGGAGGGAGGGAGGGAGGGAGGAAGGAAGGAAGGAAGGAAGGAAGGAAGGAAGGAAGGAAGGAAGGAAGGAAGGAAGGAAGGAAGGAAGGAAGGAAGGACGTCGTAATGGCACAGTTATTACAATGCAGTATTGCAGGCTAACTCTGCCCACTGCCAGCAGTTCGATTCTTACTGGCTCAAGATTGACTCAGGCTTCCATCCTTCCAAGGTTGATAAAATGAGGACCCAGATTGTTGGGAGCAAGGAGCTGACTCTGTAAACTGCTTAGAGAGGGCTATGAAGCACTATGAAGTAGTATATAAGTCTTAAATGCTATTGCTATCTTCCTTCCTTCCTTCCTTCCTTCCTTCCTTCCTTCCTTCCTTCCTTCCTTCCTTCCTTCCTTCCTCCCTTCCTTCCCTCCATCCCTCCCTCCCTCCCTCCCTCCCAGTGGTTACAATGCAGCATTGCAGGATTACTCTGCCCACTGCCAGCAGTTCGATCCTGACTGGCTGAAGATTGACTCAGCCTTCCATCCTTCCGAGGTGGGTAAAATGAGGACCCAGATTGTTGGGGGCAATATGGTAACTCTTTAAACTGCTTAGAGAGGGCTGTGAAGCACTGTGAAGGGGTATATAAGTCTAAGGGCTATTGCTATTTCTATAACAGGTTCTTAAGAGCAGTGATGCTCTCCTTCCTCATGCTTATAACCATCCATTCCACATTCTGCAGAAGAGTGAAGGTCATGTCCTTTCCCTCTTCATCCCACCCACAGAGTTTAAAACCATGAAAGTTGGGGAATGGGAGGCAGAGAAGGTAATGAATGGTGATCCCATGATGTTGCATCCATCATAAATCATGCTGGTTGCCAAGCACCTGAATTTTGATCACCTGACCTTCAGGATGTTGTGACGGTCATAAGTGCAACCATCAGTTGTAAGTCACTTTCTTCAAGACCATTGTAACTTCAAATAGTTACTAAATGAAAAGGTTGTAAATGGAGGGTTACCTCTAACTATCCTGTCTTGGTGTTCAAGAAGTCAAAATGGCCTACATTTATGTGTCCTTCTCCAGAGCAAATTGTGGCAGACAAAAAAGTCCCTGATCCAAGGTCACCCCCAGAAATTGGGGGCAGAAGGAGGGGTTGAACCTGGATCTTCACAGTGTCAACCCAACATCTTAAACACTACATCTCACTGGCTGTTTAACAGGTGACACCACTCCATGAACAAGAGTTTCCCATTAACCTCGGCTTAATGGCGGGCCTACAAAATTCAAAAGGAAGCGTTGTTTATTTATCTTCCTAAGTAACCCTACAAAGTTGGCAGAAAAAACATTTTGAGGAAGCTGCATGGAGCAATCAAACGGCTAAGCGATCCACCCCCCCCCATTCTTGACAGCTTTGCAAATCTGCCTCCATTAAAATATGCAATGGTAACTTCAGCCTTTCCATCAAAATCAATATTGTACTTAGTAACTTGAGGGTAAAGGAACCGATTGCACATTAAATCATTTCAATCGTTTCATTTTTTTTTTAATACTTCGGGATAAGGATGAGGAAAAGTTACTTCTGCCCGTTTTAGGAAATTTATTTCAAAGAGCAAGAAAAAAAAAATAGACGATGAATAATTATGCTTCCGTGGAAACTCATCAAGGATATATCCAGTTCTGCTGCTGAATATTTTGTCGAAATCCTATTTTCAGCTACAGCATGGCTCATAATACCACCGTTTCCCAGGAAACCCAATAATCAGCCAGTTAAAGGGAAGACCACCCTGATTTCTTTCTTCATTTCTCCTGGTGCAAAATTGTTGAGCAGCCAAAATCCAGAGTGAAGTCCAATCCTTCTTATATTTTTATACAGGTTTATGAGAACAGGGATACATGACTTTTCTTCTTCTCTCACTATTTGCATCTTCCAGTTCTGAATCCTCAAGGAATGGAAACATAAAACATAGACCCATAGGATCGGAAAAGACCTTGGAGCAGGGGTGCTATTCAGCAGGTTCTGACAGGTTCTGGAGAACCAGTAACGGAAATTTTGAGTAGTTCAGAGAACCGGCAAATGCCACCTCTGGCTGGTCCCAGAGTGGGGTGGGAATGGAGATTTTGTAGTATCCTTTCCCTGCCACGTCCACCAAGCCATGCCCGCAGAACCGGTAGTAAAAAAATTTGAATTCCACCACTGCCTTGGAGGTCTTTTAGTCCAACTCCTTGCTCAAGCAAGAGACCTTCTTACCATTCTGGTCAAAGGGCTGTCCAATCTCCCCTTATAAATCTCCAGTGATAGAGCACCCACAGCTTCTGGAGGCAAGTTGTTCCACCAATGAATTGTTCTCAGTGACAGGAATTTTTTTTCTTACTTCTAGGTTGGTTCTCTCTTTAACAAACTTCCAGACATTGCTGTCAACTCCCAAAGCCTGCCATAGCCATAGGCCAGGGGGGATGAGAAAATGGCGAAACGGCACAGCAGCCAAAGACAGATGCACATTCCAGACTTATCTCTCTCAAGGCTGTGTCCCAGGAGTACCCACAGCGGCCGGAGGGGAGTGACTTTTACAACCCGTGAAATTGCTCTGTTGGCGAATGTGATTGATGACACACCCTGAGGGGAGGGGGAAAACAGGGTCATGATTGAGGCGTAAATTATGTAGGATCAGAGCTGGCTTCACTTGGGAATGTGCCAACATGAAACTCCTAATAAATAACTGGATTTCTTTTGAAGCTTGGCTCGAGGTTCATGATTTAATTAGAGCATCCATTGGAACCCTGACAATTGCTTCTTCTCCTCCCTCAGGTGCTTTGGAGAATAAATCAACCCCCTCTATTCTGTAACAGCCCCATAGATACTGGAAGAGAGTTATCATGTTCCTCCCCCTTAATCCTTCTCCTCATTACACTTGACCAGGCATCTGCAACCTTAAACACTCAGAGAGCCATTTGGACCCGTTTCCCACAGAAAAGAAAACACCGGGAGCCACAAAACCCTTCCCTTGCCTGACTATTTCTTGAGCGTCCACAAAACTAGCATATGTACTTGAATTAAATGTTCTGTTTTCTTCTGAAACTTTTATTTTCTTGGATTTATCCATGGTTGGCCTACCGGGGGTTGAAAAGCTCAATAAATTGTGTGCCAGCGGGTGTCACGCATTGGCAGTTGTGACACATATTTTGAGTGACAGGGAGCCGCAGCAGAGGGGTGAAAGAGCCACATGTGGCTCCAGAGCCGCAGGTTGCTGACCCCTGCCCTAGACATACCTAGCTCTCTCAACTGGTCATGATATGATTTCGCCTCCAGATTCCTTATGATCTTTGTTGCTCTATCTTTGCACAGGGAAGATCCAAAACTCTAGTGACCAGAGAGGAAACATCAGATCTGGGATTAGCAAATGAAGGAAAACTGGGTTAAAGTTTCAGAAAGAGGAAAGGAGGTGGAAGTTCATCTCACTTGCGGAAATGAATTCTTCTCGCAACTAGCAAAAAAAAAAAAATTACTTACTGTGCTATTACTGTGTCTGTATTTCAGATCCCCATTTGTCATGGAAATGGCATTCATGTCTCACCATCTAAAACTTTAATGTCCATAGGGAAGTTTCCTGGCTATAAAGGACTCTGGGTCTACAGTTCAAAGGTCCCAGTTGAAGACTGGAGAAGCAGATCAAAACAAATCCTTGGAGGACAAAGGCCAAAGTCACATTGCAAAGGTATCACGTCCACAAAACACAAGAAGAAAAGATTACGGGTGAAGCGAGCTTTGAGAAATAGCTCAGGTGTTCAATGTATAAATATGTGTAGGGACACAGTGTCAATCTATTACAGCTTGAAGTATCTCAAATGAGTTCTCCTTAATTAAAACATGGGGTGAAATATCCAGGGATTCCATGATCCCTCACCTTCAATCTTTCTTTGCGGTTATGCTGCTGCAATCTAGCGGGAAAACCACATGGGTACAACATTGTAATTAATTGTTCCTTAAAAAAAAAAAAATCAGTGTAACCCAGAAGTCAAATCTTTGCTAGGTTTAGCATCCTTTACTTACCCTTCCAACTCAACCTCAAACTTTTAAAAAAATAAAAAAATAAAAAGTTAAAGGTTTGGGTCTTTGGGTCTTCTGAAAGCTTCAAGTGACCAAAAATTAAAAGCGAATAAAATGGTGAAGACTCCATCTGTAAAAAGTACACTTTCAGATTGGGCCAAGGTTGGTTAATTTAATTAGAGCATGTAAACAAGCAATTATAAACAGCCATGGTGGCACAATGGTTAGAATGCAGTAACTCTGCCCACTGCCAGGAGTTCGATCCTGACCAGCTTTAAGGTTGATTCAGCCTTCCATCCTTAGAGAGGGTCCTTAAACTGCTTAGAGAGGCTGTAAAGCACTGTAAAGTGGTATATAAGTCTGAGGGCTATTGCTTTGCGAAGGAAGGAAGGAAGGAAGGAAGGAAGGAAGGAAGGAAGGAAGGAAGGAAGGAGGGAGGGAGGGAGGGAGGGAGGGAGGGAGGGAGGGAGGGAGGAAGGAAGGAAGGAAGGAAGGAAGGAAGGAAGGAAGGAAGGAAGGAAGGAAGGAAGGAAGTCACAGTGGCACAGTTATTACAATGCAGTATTGCAGGCTGACTCTGCCCACTGCCAGGAGTTTGATCCTGAAGGGCTCATGGTTGACTCATCCTGCCATCCTTCCGAGGTCGGTAAAATGAGGATCCAGATTGTTGGGGGCAAGACGCCGACTCTGTAAACTGCTTAGAGAGGGCTGGAAAGCACTGGAAAGCGGTATATAAGTCTATGTGCTATTGCTAAGTGCTATTCAAGGAGCATTTGTTCATTCTGGATAGTTGTAGGTGAATCCTTTTACAAGAAAGGTTTTTTGCCATGCCTTCACATCTCACTCTACTTCACAGAGTCCTTGGTGCTATCCGAGTTTGTTTTTTTGAGGACATTTCATCACCCAGTTAGGTAACATCTTCAGTGTTACTGCAGTGAAGATGTCACTTAGCTGGGTAAGGAATCATCTTCAGGAAAACAACAATAAACTCAGAGAGCATCAAGGACTCCCCAGTTCAATCAGGAGCTGCAAATATTGTCTTCTATTGATACTTCGCAGAGTTGTGGTCCAGATGCAGCATCCTGAAATGAGGCAGAAGACCAATAAGCCCAAATTCAATTGTGTTGATTCCAGCGGGGGGGTGGGGAAATCATCCGTTATGATGAAAGACTGGGAGAAAATTTCTCTCCCTTTTGACAAAGAAACATTTCCATAGGCAAAGGAAGCGGCACTTCTCAATCCCATTGTATACGTACGCAATTACTTCTCTGTGGGACTAATCTCCTTATAACACATTGTGAATATCAGTTTTGTTCGACATCCGACTAATATAACACAACACTAATATTATCCCCAATGAATTCACTCGCCGCCTAAGACAAAGACAGTCGATCAGCCAAAAATATCAAAATGCAGCTCAAGGATATTAAGCCATGTTTTGGCATGCATTTGCATTTCAAAAAGGAAAGCAGAAATATATATTTCTTTGTGCTATTTACTTTTTATCTGATGCTCTTTGTTCCGTTTAATTTCCACAGAGCGCAGATCAAACAGGAGTCAATTACAGCCCTGGCATTGTTACGGAATAAAAGGCATTTTAAATGAGATTTGTATTGTGTTTAATCAGTGTATCATAATCAGGAGAAATTATTTTAGATTAATTTTTAAAAGATACTACCTTGGTTTTAATTAGGGAGCATCGCATGTGCTGTTAGCTTCTCACAAGCAATTACACTTGGGCCGATCTAAATCTAAGAAGCGTGTAGAAGTTTTCCCTTCAAAACAAACCACCTAGGGACTTTTGGATAAGCCAGTCTGGTTAAAATGCAATTTGGGGAAGACTTGTCTTTCACTCTGGGGTGAAGACCAGAGTTAGCTTGCTGGGGGTTGATAGGGGTTCAGGAGAACCTCTAGCTAAGATTCTGTGCAGTTTGGAGAACCCCCAAATCCCACTCCTGGCTGGCCCCGCCCACCCTGCCCCGCCCCTCCCAGGAGTCCCCACGCGGCCCGTTTTGGATACAGGTAAGTGCAGGGTGCGCGTGGAGGCTCAGAGAGGACGAAAAAGGAGGCCGGCACTCCTAATTAAAGAAATCTTTGAGTTCACTTCAGAGGGTTTGTCGTGTTTGGAGAGCTGGGTCAAAACAAGACAATAAATAAGAAAAAGTGGTGTGAATTACACAACAGCTTTTTTTTTTTTTTGGACTAGCAGAATGCCTGGTTCTATCCATCAGCCTTTCTTAAATGCCACTTATCATGTGCTCCCACCCCCCTCAAATAGGAGAGAGTCAACTTGTCCTCCTGTTGACTCTTTCAGAAGTGATCTTGAAGGAGAAGTGGATTAATGAAAGGCAGAACTAGACAAGAAATATTCCACTTCCTGGCGATGAATGGGAAGTTGCCAACAGATCTCTAATTTAAAGCACCGAGATAGGGAGAAAGAGAGGGAGGAGATCCTTGTTATCTAGAGATGGAGTGCCGTTTGTTTGCAAAGCGAGTGCTTTTGACCAAGAAGGGAGCAAATGCATTTGTGATAAAGGGGGAGAAATGCTATGAAAGAATAGGAAATAACCCCTGTCCCCCAAAAAAGCAGAACATTCAAACAGAACGCAAAAAAGATAACATTTTATTTACGGCGCCCGTAATAGTGCGAGCAAATCTGAAACCAGACAAATGGCAAGGAAAATGCCTGGAATTATTGAGCAGAATGCATGGTGGGTAGAAAGGCGCTTGCCAGCCGCAGAACCAGCCAGGTGCTGCTAACGATAGAAAAACATATTTGCTGCCCTGGAAGGTTTTGTTTTGTCAAATGCAACGCTGAATAGCGGTAATAGCCCATTTTCTCCACCGACTCACCTGCGTGATTCTCTTTCGGCACTGAAATAACCCATCCTCTTGTCTGCGGGGGAATGAATGATGAGTGTCATCTTAGGATGACGGGTGTCTCAGAATAGCTCCAGCTGGCGTTCGAAGATCGCTGAAGCATCTTCCAAAGTAATGGAGATGAAGTAGGATTTTTGGGGAGGCGAATAGAGTCTTCTAGACATACCGGAACAATGGTAGTTCCTGGAAAGGGCTAGGAACTCTAGTAGACTTGGGAAAGCACCAGAGGTGATATTCAGCCGGTTCGAACCAGTTCAGATGAACCAGTAGTGGCAACCTGCGGGTGGGCTGGCCCCCGCCCCGCCCACCCACACAGGTGCAATCCTGTCCTATATTGCTGTGTTTTTGACGATGCACGCATGTGTGGATGGCGCAAGTGAGCAATTTGTCGTGTTGTTTGATGTTGCGCGCAGCTACTACCGGTTCGAACTGAACCGGTCCAAACCGGTTGAATACCACTTCTGGGGAGGACCAGGTGCAGGTTATAGGAGAACATTTCTAGAGAAACAGAAGCTTTGCTCTCCATCCTGATGCCAAATCAAGACTAGATTCAGAGATCTCATTAGAGGAAAGATTTAGAATAATTTTCTCCTTTCAAGCGCCTGCCAGAAATAGGAAGGCTCATTGCTACATTGCAGGAATAGTTTGGGGCTATATTGCTCCTATTCATAACAGCCACTTCTTTTCATCCCGACAAATCGAGTTGGATAAATACAGAGACCGTTAAGAAAATATATTGCCACAATTATTCAAATGAAAGGACTCCGCTCTCTCTCACTCTTCTTTTTTTAAAAAAAAAAAATACTTATTCCCATTTATTTTTAAATATAAGCTATGCCTTTTCTGGTTTTTCAATAAGCCCGGTCCATTTGGAAGTGAAGGGTATGATAAGGTGTTCACTACAGCTCTTTATCCACATGATGAGCGTTAAGTATAGCTTTCCAGGCATGGCTACCAGCAAGACTGAAATCATTATTGATTCCCGAATAGAGTCTGGTGTCCTGAAATGCGTCAGCCTATGAGACTCAAACGTGTCCTCTTTTTTTTTTTTTCCTTTCAAAAGGCAACTGGGCTGTTTTTATTTGACGAAGATGACGAAGAGGAGTTGCTTCTTATCCAAGAAGCTTCATCAGCCTATAAGATCGTCCTTAACATTTCAGCACCACGGACAGAGGCTTCGCATCCAACTCAAGTCCCGGCAGTTCCGAAAAAAATGGCTGCAGGTTGAGAAAGCTGTCTAAATTTTTGTTGTTAGTTGCGAAGTCACGTCCGACCAATCGCAACCCCATGGACAACGTTCCTCCAGGCCTTCCTCTCCTCTACCATCCTCTGGAGTCCATTTAAGCTCACGCCGACTGCTTCAGTGACTCCATCCAGCCACCTCGTTCTCTGCCATCCTTCTTCTTTTGCCCTCCCAGCATTAATTCAATACAATCTGAAAAGATTTCAGTGGGATTTAAAAAAAAAAAAATCAAAGACAACCAAATGGGTAAATCCAATGATTTCAGTCTCATCTCTTTTTAAGACTGATCCCAAAATATTTAGGCTTGCGATCCATTTGCAGAACAAGAGTGAAGATAAACCCAAGTTCAGCATCTCAGCTATTCCAGGCTGTCTGCAGTATCAACTTTTAAGGTTCATGCTTTTAACGTTTAAACATTTAATATTTTAAAACGCCTGTTTTTATGGTGTTGTAAAGACGCCCAGGGTTACTTTGCAGTGAGATGTGGGGGGGGGGGACGGACATATAAATTTAATAAATGAATAAAATCGAAGTGAGAATTCTTTTTCGTGCCATTTAATCTCAATCATTTTAAGCACTGTCATGCCAGGCGCCAGGTCTTATTTTCATTTTTCTTTCCCTTTTTCCTGCCTAATTCTCTATTCTTTGTGTGTGTGAGGGATGTGTGTTCTTTTTCTATTTTGGGATTTGATTGTTGGCATGCTCTCCTATTTGTAACTCCTTCCTGGAGCTTTTTGGACTCGATAACAAAGTAAACATGGATTTTAAAAAACAGTCAAATAAATGTGCAGCTAGCCTTTGACTCTTACAATTCATAATCAGCATGGCAGGAAAGTCAAGATGTTGGTGTTTGACACACCAGAAAGTAGGTGTGTCGTGTCTTGGGACATAGATGGAATTCTGTCCATGGACAAGCCAGATTTCTCAAGAAAACCAAAAGTATCCTTTGTCCTGCTATTAGAATAGAATAGAATAACAAAGTTGGAAGGGACCTTGGAGGTCTTCTAGTCCAACCCCCTGCTTAGGCAGGAAACCCTACACCACTTCAAACAAATGGTTATCCAACATCTTCTTAAAAACTTCCAGTGTTGGAGCATTCACAACTTCTGGAGGTAAGTTGTTCCACTGATTAATTGTTCTGACTGTCAGGAAATTTCTCCTTAGTTCTAAGTTGCTTCTCTCCTTGATTAGTTTCCACCCATTGCTTCTTGTCCTGCCCTCAGGGGCTTTGGAGAATAGTTTGACTCCTCTTCTTTGGGGCAGCCCCTGAGATATTGGAAGACTGCTATCATGTCTCCCCTAGTCTTTCTTTTCATTAAACTAGACACACCCAGTTCCTGTAACTGTTCTTCATACGTTTTAGCCTCCAGTCCCCTAATCATCTTTGTCTGTACTCATTCAACATTTTTTTTACATCGTGGCGACCAAAGCTGGATGCCGGATTCCAAGTGTGGCCTTCCCAAGGCATTATAAAGTGATATTAACACTTCACGTGATCTTGATTCTAACCCTCTGTTGATGCAGCCTAGAACTGTGTTGGCTTTTTTGGCAGCTGCTGCACACGGCTGGCTCATATTTAGATGGTTGTCCACTAGGACTCCAAGATCCCTCTCACAGTTACTACTACTGAGCAACGTACCACATATATTGTACTTGTGCATATTGATCCACATTTTTAATTAACACACTTAAAATCAAAAATTGAACATATCCGAACTCTCCATCAATTCCAAAAAGGAAACTGCACTTACCATTAGAAAATGTTTACTAGCATTCACCAACTTTTCCAAAACTTAAATTCAAATTAAATCAAAACCATACTGATTTTTCTTTTGATATCTTCCTGTTTATTTTATCTTCCCCTGATCTCTTTTGAGAGGGAAGTTATTTAGCAACACCTTTTGCACACATATATACAATACATTAAGGGAGGCAGTGGCTCAGTGGCTAAAACGCTGAGCTTGTCGATCAAAAGGTCGGCAGTTCAGCGGTTCGAATCCCTAGTGCCGTGTAATGGGGTGAGTGCCTGTGACTTGTCCCAGCTTCTGCCAACCTAGCAGTTCGAAAGCACGTAAAAAATGCCAGTAGAAAAATAGGGACCACCTTTGGTGGGAAGGGAACAGCGTTCTGTGCGCCTTTGGCATTGAGTCATGCCGGCCACATGACCACAGAGACATCTTTGGACAGCGCTGGCTCTTCGGCTTTGAAACAGAGATGAGCACCACCCCCTAGAGTCGGGAACGACTAGTACATATGTGTGAGTGGAACCTTTACCTTTACCTTATACAACACATTATAACTGATTTTCTCGTTGTCCTGATTTTCATTTGATGTAATACAAAATTTCCCCTCCCTTCGGCTGTTAAAAACAATAATCGCCAACTGTTTAACCTTGAAAGGAATGAAGGAACGTATGGAAAATCCCAAAAGTCAGTATATCAATTTTGTACTTGTTTAATTCAGTACTCTGATATAATAACTGGTTTTAATCAAATAAATCGCTTGAAAATTTCTGCCATTGCTTATCCTACCAGTTATTATCACTGAGGCTTAATGGAGCTTCCACTGTGATACAGCATAATATTTAAAAGCAGCACATTAAAACAGAGAACTCTTTAAGTAATCGGTCACAAAAATATAATATCTTAATGCTGAAAAATTATCAATATCTGCTTTAATTGTCTCGTCTCAGCCATAAATCATCACAGGAAAGTATCTCCCTTCTAATGGAGCTTATGGCCTGGAGTAGAAAAACAAGGGGAAGTTTAGCAATCTTTTTTTAGTCTCCTTTTTAAAAAGAAGAAGAGAATAAGAAGGAAAGAGAACGAAAGATGGTATTTCTATTTTTTTTAAAAAAAAAAAAAGCTAATGGATGAAGCAGAAACAAATGGAAGCATCGATTTTTTCAATCATAAATATTTGAAGTCCCCATTAGCATCTAGAGCAAATGAGATATCTCACTCCCAAAAAAACCCCAAAACAATAAAAATTTGTTGACAGTAGTTTGTTAACACTGAGAAATGAGGAGTAGCAGATATGAATAACTCAGAGATTGCAGGTAATCCTCAATTTATAACCACAACTAAGTCCAAAATTTCTGTCGCTAAGCGAGACAGTTGTTAAGTGAGTTTTGCCCCATTTTGTTCTGACCTAGGCTTCCCCAAACCACGAAGCAGACTCTTTGTCCCGACAAAAACCCCTTTTTATTAAGTTACTGTGAATTCTTCTCATTCACACCCAGCTAAGTCTTTCAAGGGAGAATTTACAGTCACGGATCTGATCTGGCTTGGAGAACTGCCAGGCTGATATCTTCAAAACTTGGCAAAGAGTCTCGGAGAATCACGAACCAATTAAACAAACTAATTCTCTCCTGCAAACTCCACTCCCCTGTCGCTCCTCTTTTATTCCCTCCGGGAGGGGCCATTCATCATCCATCTGTGGCCTTACTCCCAAGTCGACCCTTATTCTTTAGCTGTTCCCTTCATCTGGCAACTCTGTGCATGCGCACACTGGGAACAGGCCCCAGCTGTTCCTCTGCCTCACTGATATCTGCCTCCGAAGGCAGCTGATAACTGGCATACGGCCCTGGCTCCCTCTCTGCCTCTGACGCAGAGCCCTCATCAGAGCCCTCCCCAGACTCCAGGACTGGCCCATGTTCCTCCCCAACCTCCTCACTGTCTGAGTCTTCCACCAGCTCCACTTGGCGCTGGTGGGCCACAACATCATTATTAAATGAATTACTGCTGTTGTGACATTAATAACATGGTTGTTAAGTGAATCTGACTTCTCCACTGACTTTGCTTATCAGAAAGCCACAAAAGGAGATGACAAAGTTACCCTCCCGGGTAATTTTCCTAGATATTCCTAGAATATTGCAAAAGTCTAGGAAGGGTCATAACAGCAGAAGTTGGTTTAAAAAAAAACAACCCAGAAATGGGTTGCACAGGCTCCAAAATCCCTTTTCTTGCAGAGATTTCATGACCAAACAAAGTAGATTGCACTGATGAGGTTATCTAGTTGGGTCATGAAACGCCTGCAAGAAAACCACCATGTTAGGAGAGCCCCACGGATTCCACAATTTAAAATATTCCTTACTTTGTGGATTTTTCATTATTATTATTATTATTATTATTATTATTATTATTATTATTATTCCAAATTTGCGGGGAAAAGAGATTAAAAAAAAACCCCGGAATCACCCACTGAAATGTTTCAAATATCTGACTTTAACGTCTACGTCTGATAAACATCTAGTGCTGTGAGGGTGAACCTATGGCACACGTGCCACAGGTGGCATACGGGGCCATCTCTGGGAGCACGCAAGCTGACACCCAGGTTAGCTCCACTGCGCATGCCCGCATGTCTCCCGCCGGCCAGCTGAAATTCGGGTCTCTGCCTGTTCTGCCCCAGCTACAGACCCCAAAGAACGCAGCACACACAAACTCTATACAAAATTTATTTACTCAAAATAACTTAGTCTTTATCATTCAAAGGCTGTTAATGAACTGTCCTAACAGCCTACCAGAATTCTAAGATAAGGTAATCACAGTCTTACTGGAGTTGGCAGAAAGCCCAGAAGCAGTTTTGCAGACACGAAAGAGAGTGAACTAAAGTTGTTCTCTACAGCTTGTTGCAAGTGGTGTTCTTTCTTAAATAGGCTAAGGGAGTGGCCAATTAGCCCCAAGCCTTACTCTCGAGGAGACCTCCTCCTGAGGAACCACTCCTGCCTTTTGGCAGCTCTGCGTGCCCGTGCATTGAGAAGAGGTTCCTCCTCTTCGTCCTCTTCACTTAAAGGAGCCTCTGGAGGTTCTGAAGGCCCTGGCTGAATCCCCGCCTCTGGCACCACATCTTCTCCAGCCTCCTCACTGTCCGACTCGAGTGCCAGCTGCACAGGCTGCTGGTGCAGCACCACTCCAGCCTCCTCGTCATCGGAATCAGCTACAATCCATGCAGGCCACTGGCGGGTCACAACACTGCCGGGAGACATGTGCGCATGCACAGGGGGCTTCCTGTAGGGGGGCATTGCATTATGGGTGTCGATACACACATGTGTGCTGTCACGCACCCGAGGAAAAAATGGTTTGCCATCACTGATCTAGTGGAAAAGGTATCCAGGCACTCTATGCATTAACTTGAACTATCTGGCCATCTGAAAAGCTTTCTAATTCTATTTTTTTCTTTCTTGCACCCAATCTGTTCCTTTAAAAACCTGATGGATAAGCAGGTATTTTGAGAGAAACATCCAGTTGCCAGCTGGCTCATCAGTACTGAAGTCTTGGCCCGTAACGGCCATCCTTTCTGTTTGCTATTGACTTAAAACCAATTATGCATAAGATAGATTTGTTTGAACAACTCCGTAAATTAGCAAGAGAGGTTTTTAAAGTAATGGAAGCTGGAGACCGGAATTTAATTACTGGTATTTTTTTTTCTTCTTTCCCAAACTGCCATTCATTGGGATCAAGAGAATAACAATGCCACTCTAGCTTATTTCCATTGGAAAAAAGGAGCACTTCAAACCCAGCACCGTATGCTAAGTTTCCTGTGAAAATTTATTGGACTGTGAGAAAATTGGTGACTTTGAAAGACAGCTGCATGATTCCTCGACCACAGAGATTGAAACCTGGGGGAAATTAAAGTTTCAAAACTTTGACGTGGAGTAACGTACCAGAGACTGACATTCAGCCGATGGGTGAGACTGGGGAGAAAAAAATTAAAGACAATGTGATTAAATGAAAATTAACAAGTTCTGCTTATTTTTCTAGTAACATGGTGACTTAAGGTGTTAAAACATAACAGCAGGTTGTATGTCCACATCAAATGTGAAATCAAAATCGGCTTTCGTGCCTATGGCAGGACTACAATTCACAGTCTATTGGCCTTACTACGAAACCAATCTCACTCACTCCCTCCCTCCCTCTCTCTCTCCCTCCCTCTCCCTCTCTCTCTTTCTCTCTCTCTCTCTGCCAAAAAAATCCAACACAGTTCTAGGCTGCATAAACAGAGGGATAGAATCAAAATCACGTGAAATGTTAATACAACTTTATAATGCCTTGGTAAGGCCATATTTGGAATAAGGCATTCAGTTTTGGTTGCCACGATGTAAAAAAGATGTGGAGACTTTAGAAAGAGTGCAGAGAAGAGCAACAAAGAGGATTAGGGGGCTGGAGGCTAAAACATATGAAGAACGGTTGCAGGAACTGGGTATGTCTAGTCTGATGAAAAGAAAGAACTAGGGAAGACATGATAGCAGTCTTCCAATATCTCAGGGGCTTCCACAAAGAAGAGGGAGTCAAGCTATTCTCCAAAGCACCTGAGGGTAGGACAAGAAGCAATGGGTGGAAACTAATCAAGGAGAGAAGCAACCTAGAACTAAGGAGACATTTCCTGACAGTTAGAACAATTAATCAGTGGAACAACTTGCCTCCAGAAGTTATAAATGCTCCAATACTGGAAGTTTTTAAGAAGAGGTTGGATCACCATTTGTCTGAAGTGGTGTAGGGTTTCCTGCCTAAGCAGGGTTTGGACTAGAAGACCTCCAAGGTCCCTTCCAACTTGTTATTCTATTCTATTCTATTCTATTCTATTCTATTCTATTCTATTCTATTCTATTCTATTCTATTCTATTCTATTCTACTCTACTCTACTCTACTCTACTCTACTCTACTCTACTCTACTCTACTCTACTCTACTCTATTCTTTCTGTCTTTTGTTGGTCTCATCAAGTAAAAAAATGTTTAAACCAGGTCTCTCTCTCCCTCCCTCCCTCTCCTTCTCTCTCTCTTTCTTTCTCTCTCTCTCTTTTGTTAGTCTTTTCAAATTAAAAAAGGATGTTTAAATCAGGCTCCTCCCCCCCTCCAAAATATATATATGCTTTTGACAGTCAAGGGACGACCGCAGCAAGAGTTGTAGTCCAGCCAACCCTGAGTTCAAAATTCTCCTAGGCGAGGAGAAAAGGGGAAAAAATCCCCCACAAAACCCCTCATCTCCAAACTCAAATCTAGCATTTCACTCTCGGCTTGGATATAACCTGATTAAATAAACACAGGAGTTGAGTTCCTGGGCATGCATGGTAGAATGCCATGCGAATGCGGCCTCTAGCATTTCTGGTTCTTTCCAGGGTGGACAGATTCCTATGACAGAAGTTCTCCATATTCACTTTTGCCTTCTAGCTAGCGCACATGGTAGAGTCGATGGGATTCGTATGAATATGCAGATTGGTCTTTAGACCTCATTTTCATTGCCGGAGGCGACGGGGTTTTCTGGAGGAATAAATTGCATGAATAGATTGGGAGAAAGAGGGAGGGAGGGAAGGAGGTTGGTGAGATTTCACCATGCCTTCTGCAGAATCCTAATTTGCGAATCCATTTTGTTCCCAGGCAAGTTTTAATGCTTTGGATACCACTCTACTCTCTCTCTCTCTGTTGAAAAGACTGGGAAGTAATAACCCAACTCCTTTTTGTGTTTTTTTAAAAAAATCCTTATCTCTTATTCCAATAATCCAGTTAGGCTTTACCTGTTTGAATTCATTGGGTTGTGAAGGGTGTGGGTTTTTTTTTTTTTTTACATCAAGTGATGGAGGGGTGATTATCCGATATGCTAATTCGTGACCTAAATTTCCAGTTAAAATTAGATTTCCAAATGCCATCCTTGCATGCATATCGGAGCTCTAGATGCACAGTTATAAGATGATTCACGGTTTATTATGTTTTGAGCAACTTTGCAGTGGGGAGGGGGCAGAAACATTTTTCTTCCCATTGGGGTCTTTTGGGTGGGGGTCTCTTAGAACACAGCAATACCTCTGCGATGCCAGAGAGCAATGAGCCCTTTTGGAATCTCTTCAAAAATAAGATGTATGTGTTAAGCTGTTGAAAACATAATACGCTAACTTAGCATCTTATTTCTTTGGGGGGGAAAATGCTGGAAATCAGTTATCATTGGAAGTTTGGAACTGGGTCATAAGTATCTTTTGGGGGATCCTTTGTAACTTTTTAAAGTTTGTTTTAAAAGTCAGCTTTTAAGCCTACCTAAGGTGAGACTAGAACTCACCATCTCCTGGTGTTGGCCCAAAATTACCCAGCTGGTTTTCCTGCCTAAAGCGGGACTAGAACTCATCTTCTCCTGGTGATTAGCTGATAGACACCCAGCCAGCTTTCCTGCCTAAGGTAGGACTAGAACTTACCATCTCCTAGTGATTGGCCCAAAGTCACCCAGCCAGCTTTCCTGACTAAAATGGGACTAGAACTCACTGTCTCCTGATGATTGGCCCAAAGCCACCCAGCCAACTTTTGTCCTTGAGGCAGGACTAGAACTCACAGTCTCCAGATGATGACCCAAAGTCACCCAACTGGCTTTCACAACTGGCCAAGGTGGAACTTGAATTCACGGTCTCTTGCTTTCTAGCCTAGTACTAAGTCTAATACTAAGCAGCCAGTTGTAAAAGTCTAGGACTACTTTTATGCTGTTGCCCTTCAGACCAAAGGCAATGGCCAAAAGAAATGAACCTTTCCTATAGAGCATTTGAGCGCTCACTCATGAGACAAAGTGCCTTCACTGAGGCCGCTGTGACAATGGTGATGGGTGGGAGGAGGAGGAAGGGATGGGAGGAAGCCCAAGTTTACATTGAAAATTACCTGACTAACAACCCACAGAGACATAAAGAAAAAGAAATGGGCTATTCGCGTTGTAAAGCTCCTGCTTCATATAGCACAGCTGGAGTGGCTGGCATGCCAGCATGTGGTAAGATGCACTGCGCTTGGAGCAGTGAGAAGTGCACAGGCATGCACAAAATACTGCATCTCAGATGCACATTATATTCATGGATGTGATTCCCTCGATTTAACCAGCGAGCAAAAGAGAAAATGGTGGACAGAGAAAAGTTAGCGGAAGATAGGGTCTTAGAGTGAGCCGCTATTTTTGTGAATTGTCCAATCTCCGTTTTCATTATCTTCTTCAGTTTTCTTCTTCTTCTTCTTCTTCTTCTTCTTCTTCTTCTTCTTCTTCTTCTTCTTCTTCTTCTTCTTCTTCTTCTTCTTCTTTTGTTTTCTTCTTCTTCTTCTTCTCCTTCTCCTTCTTCTCCTTCTTCTTCTTTTTCTTCTCCTCCTCCTCCTCTTCATCCTCCTCCTCTTCCTCCACCTCCTTCCTCCTTCTTCCTTTCCTTTCCCTTCTCCTCTTCCTCCTCCTCCCCGTTCAGTGTGGAATGAGACAATTCGCTGCGAACAACTCACCCTGGTTAACTCGCCACAGCCAATATGCCACAGCCAAGTCCTCATGGCCAACTCGCCACAAGGCAACTCGCTGTGGGACAATTCAACAATTCAATTCAATTATTTAAAATAGTTTAAAAAATATTTTAACTTTTATCATTCACATTTCATTTGGTCCCTCCTTTGACATCCTTTCTTTAATGATTCTAGTCTACTATTTCTCCAATATCAATGTAACTCTTGCCCCGTGGCAAGTTGGCCATGGCAAGTTGACCATAGCCATGACTTGGCCATGGCAAGTTGGCTCCAACAAGTTGGCCATGGTGAGTTTGCTGTGGTGAGTTGTCGTAGACCCATTCAGTATATCCATTGTATTCATTTTCCTACACTAATTTATGTGGCTATGCAGAAAGACCAAACTTTTCTTGCTTTTGGTTGCAGCGTGTGGTACCTCTGTTATGACAATCTGACATATCATTTCTCATTCTGGAAATTCAATTTATTGTTCACGCTTCAAAGCCAGCTTAATATCCTTGTTCTTATTACGTTGATCTCCTTCCATTTACTCCCAAGTAAATTTGCATTGGGTGCAAATTCATCCCTCTTGTTGTGTTCTCCTTCTCCTTCTCGCTCAGTTTGAGAGAATCCTATTCAACTTCATCAAGACATTTTTACCAGGCCTAAAAGAATTCCGAAACCCTCCTCTGAAAACTGATCCGGCTTGATTAGGTATTAAATAATGAGATTCTTTCAAAAGGAAAAAAGACGAGAATAATTTGTGTGCATCAACCCAGCAGAGAGGTAAAAGCATTAGATTAATCTGTTTTCCATCTTTCCATCAAGCTGATATACAACAGTGGCGAGAAAAGGGATAAACAGAGTTTTTGGGAGCTGCCAACGAACTGGGAAATACGGGCTCAACATTCCATTACAAACGCGCGGCTGATTTTCTTTTCGAGATAATGCACGGTGGCACAGAGGAGAAAAGATGGAGCTACATGGCTGAATGAAGAAGGATGGGCAATTCTATTGATGAGTTATGAATGTCTCAAAATTCAGAAGCTATTTCTGAATAGATCAACTCATATTCAGATTATCTTGCTGCCAGATGGAAGAAAAAGTGTAAATCTGCCTTTGGCAGGAGACAAATTAGAAAGAAAGAACAGCTGTTATCTGTATTCATTGTCCTTCTCTCTCTCTCTCCTCTCTTTCTCTCTCTCTCTCTCTCTCTATCTATCTATCCATCCTTTCTCTCTCTCTCTCTCTCTCTCTCTTTCTCCCCCTCTCTCCTTCCCTCTCCCTCCCTCTCACTCTTTCCCTTTCTCCCCCTACCTCTCTCTCTCTTTCCCTCTCTCCCCCTACCACTCTATCCCTCTCTTCCCCTCTCCTTCTCTCCCTTTCCCTCTCTCCTCCCTCTTTCTCTCTCCCCCTCTCTCTCCCTCTTTCCCGCTCCTTCTCTCCCTTTCCCTTTCTCCTCTTCTCCCTCTCCCTCTTTCTTCCTCCCTTTCTCTGCCTCTCTCCCTCCCTCCCTCCCTCCTCTCTCTCTCTCCCCTTCCATGAATAGGTCACATGGGATTTTTCTAAAAGATGTTATTTCCTAGTACAGTACAGGAGAAAGATCTGGTGGTTAATGCCTCAGGGATCTGGGTTCCTATTTTTTTCTTCTTCAGTTGGAATCACACTTTCTTCCATTTTGTTATAAAGCATGCATAACTTATTAACTACCACTCATTTTTCCTGTAGCAAAAGTCTGGATTTATGAGTTTTGCCCTGCCCAAACACCTCCATTTCTTTTGCCTTGTTAAGAAATAAGCTTCATTTCAACCCATGCATGTCTACGGAGATTCTCAAGTCCTCCAGATCATCGTTGTCTCAAAGATACTTCTTTTTTTTTCAAGAGGCAACTAGACTTTCTGGTTTTTCTTTGAAGACGCTTCGCTTCTCATCCAAGAAGCTTCTTCAGAGATGCTGAAGAAGATGTGGTGCCAGAGGTGGGGATTCAGCCAGGGCCTCCAGAAGCTCCCTTAAGAGAAGAGGACGAAGAGGAGGAACCAGCCGGGAAGGTCGCAAAGGGGAATCATGTGACCTTGGGACCCTGCAACCGTCATAAGTACATGCCAGTTGCCAAGTGCCCGGATTTTGATCACATGACCACGGGGGCAGGTTGTGTGAAAACTGGTCATTAATCACCTTTTTCAGTGCCGTTGTAACTTTAAACGGTCACTAAAAGAACTGTCGTAAGTCGAGAATATTGCGATTCTGGTAGAAGTTGGTGAAATTAAGCTAGAGTAAGGATAAGGTTTAAGAGACCCAAACTTTTAAAACAAAGAGCGGAATAGCTCTGATTTGGGATTCTTTACCATTTCCAAGTTATCCCTCCAAATTGACAGTTCTGATTAGCTCAAGGTCTCCCTTAATCTTCATCTGATTTCAACACATTTTCTCCAGCCGGGTGCCTTCTAAATATAATCAGCCTTCCGTCCTCCCAAAAGAGATTTATCAAGCCAGCCTAAAACTCGGCAACTGACAAGACGGCAGCTGCATCCTCGCCTTCTCAATAAGTAGAATTTCAGGAGTATTTATCACAACTTGGGCAGGCGGATCTGTAGGAAAGAATACAATTTTTTTTTCTCACGACCCTCCTTCCAAAGGTAAACCTTCATTCCTGCCTCCAGATTTCAATAAGGGTTAAAAAAAAAAAAAAACGGCTGCTCGTTTTTCATTGCTCTGATCTCTCAGCTCTGCTATTCACAGCAATTGCAATAACCCTTAGACTTATATACCACTTCACAGTGTTTTTACGGACTCTCTTTAAGTGGTTTACAGAATCAGCCTCTTGCCCCCAACAATTTTGGGTCCTCATTTTATTGACTTCAGAAGGATGGAAGGCCTTGAGCCGGTCAGGATCGAACTGCTGGCAGTGGGCAGAGTTAGCCTGCAATACTGCATTCTAACCACTGCGCCACCAGGAAGGAGAATGAGAAAGAGAATAAGAGGGAAGGAAGAAAAAAGGAAGGAAGGAAGGAAGGAAGGAAGGAAGGAAGGAAGGAAGGAAGGAAGGAAGGAAGGAAGGAAGGAAGGAATAGCAATAGCATTTAGACTTATATACTGCTTCACAGTGCTTTACAGCCCTCTCTAAGCGGTTTACAGAGTCAGTCTTTTGCCCCCCAACAATCTGGGTCCACATTTTACCGACCTCGGAAGGACCGAAGGCTGAGTCAACCTTGAGCCTGGTGAGATTTGAACTGCCAAATTGCAGTCAGCTGGCAGTCAGCAGAAGGAGCCTGCAGTACAGCACTCTAACCACTGCGCCATCATGGCACAGAGACCGTGGTTGGTTTGCTCTTTCATGTTAGAGTTCCAAAAGACTATTTCCTGTCTTAAATTCAACCCTCTCTTCAATGCAGGAATAGTGTAAATCTATTCTTGATTATGCGTTAAGCAGCTTCTGTTTCAATTCATCCCTGCAAAGGTGTAGTGGAATCTGGGGTTGGAATGCAGGAGGGAGGGGCTCTTTCCAAGGGGGGGGAGTTAGGACAACTTGACATGGACAACTCACCGTAGTCAACTTGCCACAGCCAACAAACTGCAGGACAACTCGCCACTGGATAAGAGTTATATTAATTTTGAAGAAAAGGTGGGATAGAATAACTGAAGAAAGGATGGAAAATGAATGACAAAATGAAAGGTGAATGACCAAAATTAAAATATTTTTTAAAATGACTTTAAATACTTAAATTGAATTGTTGAATTGTCCCACAGTGAATTGGTCATGGCAAGTCGGCCATGGAGAGTTGGCCATGAAGAGTTGGCCATGAAGAGTTGGCCATGGAGAGTTGGCCATGAAGAGTTGGCATGGAGAGTTGGCCATGAAGAGTTGGCATGGAGAGTTGGCCATGGTGAGTTGGCCATGGTGAGTTGGCCATGAAGAGTTGGCCATGAAGAGTTCACCATGGTGAGTTGGCCATGGACAGTTGGCCATGGACAGTTGGCTGTGCCAAGTTGTGCCATTCTATCCAAGGGAGCTAAGAGGTAGATCAAGCCTTAAGTCTTTAGTTTGAAAAAAGAGAACCAGAAAAGATCCCCTTTAAAACCTTTATGATATTTATCTAGTAGATATGCAGAGTGTGATTTAGTCTGGCAAGAACCTGTCTATGGGCAAACAGCCACAAAGAAACTACTCTGGAAATGAATGGTATAATTCTCGGTGTTTTGTACCTGACAAAAGGAGCCCATTATTTCTTTAAATAAACTAGTTTGGCCTGTTCATATTGCAAGAAATTTTTTCCTATCCGTTGAAATATATCAGGAGGATTCCTATAAAACCTTTTGGAGAAAATCTATACTATATAATATTTATTTAAAAAGTTGAAGGCGGGAGAAGATGCACAGTACTTGGGCAGAGGTGGGCTAAATAGAGACAGCTTTGGTGAGTCATAGGATAATTTAACCTGGAGGAAACTCTGGAAGGAAAAGTATTGGTTCTTCTTATTTTTTTAAAAAAAAGAGAATCTATAAAGGTGGCTCTGTGCCCAATAGAGAAAAGCACACATACAAAAAAAGAAAAAAAAATATGGAACTCACTGAAGGAGAGGCAAGAGTTAGTGAATTATATGAAATTTGGAGTAACAAAGTGCTCTGGAAAAGCAGAATGTGCACAAAATAGCACAGATGTCCAGAAAATGAATTACTTGCTTTATGGGGAGAGCAGAATATAGAAAATTCAGCAATTACCTGCCAAGTTGGAGATCAGATTTATCTCCATTAAAAGTCGGCTGGTAAAAAAAAAAAATGGAAGACTTTAGCATTAGCTGACCAAGGATGGAAGGTAGGATCTAGGCAGAATGGAGT
Source organism: Pantherophis guttatus (assembly GCF_059756535.1). Taxonomy (NCBI): domain Eukaryota; kingdom Metazoa; phylum Chordata; class Lepidosauria; order Squamata; family Colubridae; genus Pantherophis; species Pantherophis guttatus. The sequence continues at coordinate 24,220,866 of NC_142074.1, forward strand.
AGTTTGGTTCCATAGGAAACTTTTCAAAAAATCTTAATATTTCAACTACCTTTCTGGTCACGGCAAGTACCGTATTTTTCGGACTATAAGACACACTTTTTTCTCCCAAAAAAGTGGGGAATGTCAATGGAGATGCCAGATTCACTTAACAACTGTGTCACTATTTTGAACACTGTGGTGATTCACCTAACAACGAGGGGCAAAAAAGATCATAAAATGGTGTAAAATTCACTTCGCAACAGTCTCAATAGGGAAAGGTTGGGCTCAAAAAGATTTTGAGCCCAACGGCTCAAAAACCCCAGCAGGGTTTTTTAATTAATTATTTAAATTAATTAATTAATTTAAATTTTTAATTTAAAAAAATGATGAAACTATTTCCTCCTGAAAAGAATGTTCAAAATGATGAGTTCCTTGGCGTTTTTTTTGTTTGTTTGTTTGTTTGTTTGTTTGTTTTTTAACTGGAAGATCTGCATTCTCTTTTAAGCATACTCAAATCAAAATGCAAATCCAAAACCCAGATCATAGCATTAATTCAGCAGAAATTAGAGAGCATTTCTCTTTTTTTCCTTTTTTTTAAGTTTTTTTTTTAAAATTGTATATAAAAGAAGCTAAATTCCATTTCTAATTTAACGGTGTGTTGTCCGAGTACAAATAATTTTGAGAAATAATAATCATAATATTCACAATAATATTCATCACATTGGTATTAATCTCAGAGTAATCACAAAATTTGCTTATCCATTTTTAAAAACCTTCTTTATACAATTAGTCCTTCTCTTATATTTCCATATGTCTAACTTCTGTTTTTATTGGCTAGCTAAGTCCCATGTTAAAAAGCATTCAGTTTCTTCTTTTTCCTTAATTTTAAGTGTTAATCTATCCATTTCTGCACATTCTAATATTTTTTTGATTACAATTTCCTCTGTAAGGATCTCTTCACTTTTCCACTGTTGTGGAAATACAATTCTAGCCACCGTTAACACATGTAAAATTAAATACTTATTCCCTTTATTATATTTTTCTGGTAAAATGCCCAACAAGAATATTTCTGGTTTTAAATCTGTATGTTGCTTTATCATGTTTTCCAACCATGTATGTATTTCTGTCCAATATTTTTTTTGCTTTTGGGCATGTCCACCACATATGATAATATGAACCTGGTGTCGGATTACATTTCCAACATTTTAACAGATGTTGGAAACATCTGTTAAACCTTAACAGGTTTAAACCTTAAACTTCTATTATATTCAAGAGTGTTTCTAAGCGGGAGGTAGCTGTGTGGGGTGGTTTTTTTTTCCTTCCTTTAAAAAAAAGCTAAGTGAACATAGGATTTATGTTTTTTCCCTCTGCAAAGCTCAGTCTGATATCTACTTCTGTTTGCAGTTCACTGAGTGCTGAGGAAAAAAAAAAGAGTGTAAAACAATCCAGCTTTCTTTTGTTAAGTGCATCCTGAAATGTGCAACTGTGCTACGTTTTCCTTCCTCTGAAGGTGCCTTTTTTTCTTTTTTTGTAACAGAAAAGAGAAAACAACTTCCCCAGTTTAAACAGCATTGTCTAAAGATCTTCCCACACGCTTGCTTTTTATGTGGTGTTTTGTTTTGTTTTTTTGCAAAGGGGTATTTTGTAAGAATCACTGGAGAAGAGCCTAATGCTGGGAACGATTGAGGGCAAAAGAAGAAGGGGACAGCAGAGGTGGATGGATGGAGTCACTGAAGCAGTCGGACTCTGGGGGATGGAGGAATGTTGTCCATGAGGTTGCAATGGGTCGGACATGACTTCACAACTAACAACAAAGCTAGACGACTGTTACGTATAAACTAGGTTAACAAAATCAGAAAAGAGGAGGTGATGAGCCACCTGGGAAAGCCGAGGGAAATAATCAAAGCCATTAAAAAGCAAAAGTTGGAATATTTTGGACATGTGATGTGATACCCAGAAAAATACGGCATCCTTCACTTAATCCTCCAAGGAATGATTGAAGGCAAACGAGGCCCAGGCAGAAGAAGAAAAACATCATGGCTTCAAAATCTAAGGGACCGGTTTGGACAAAACTCAGCAGCCCTTTTTCGTGCTGAGTTGTTGACAAAAATAGGATTGCCAACATGATTGCCAATGTCCGATGATGGATATGGCACAAGAAGAAGTAGAAGAGATTCACTTAACAAATATGGCTAGAAAAGTCTTAAAAGGGTGGGTGGGGGGGACTCACTTGAAAAATTTCTCACTTAACCACAACCACGTCTCACAAGACTGGGTTCAGTTGCGGTCATAAGTCGAGGGTGTTAAACTCAAGGCCCGGCCCATGAGGTGCTTAGATCTAACCCGTGGGGCCACCCTCGAAACAACATTGGACCAGTCCGCAGTGCCTCTGCCAGCGAAAATGGCGCTTGGGAAGGCTATGTGAGGCCCTCCCAGGCTCCATTTTTGCTGGCAGAGGATTGCAGGAGGCCGTCAGGAGCCCGTTTTCACTGACAGAGCACTCAGGCTACCAAAGGTGCCCCCTGGTGCAAGTGACATTGAGTTAGCCACACCCACCCCAGCCACACCCACCCCAGTCCCCCGAGGTCAAACACAATCGTGATTCGGCCCCTCAATGAAATCGAGTTTGACACCCTGTAGCAGTGGTGAAATCTGAACCGGTTTGCCCAAACCGATAGCTTTTTTTTTACTACCGGTTCACCCCTGCCCTGTGGATCATGGACATCCCAACATCTTGAACCAGGATTGATCATTTGATGCAGACAGAAGCTGGAAGATCCTTTATTAAACCCAGCTGAGAATGCTTGTGGGAGAGATTCAATAGAGAGAGTGAGAGAGAGAGAGCTATAAAAGGACGATCGGATTACTTCAACACACCCAACTTGGGACTTGATCTGCCTGGAACCCTATTCATATAAAACCAGAGCAGGGAAGTCGAAGTTAGGTAACATCTCTGGGGCTTAGTCCCTCCTTTCATTGACTAAAACAAATTCTTTGAAGATGAAAGAACCATTTATCATCAGATATCTTGACATCCAATCCAATTCCTAAGGAAAAAAAAATGTCACAGATTAAGTCATGGGCAAAACAGTAAGCAAACAGCATCAGTACCCTCTTGTGGCTGTGTTTTTCTTTAAAAATCGCCAGCTTTCCTTTTTCCTAGAAATATCAGTCCCCAAAGCATGCTTAACCTGGCACTTTTGAATAAATATATACTGTAGCTCCAAACATGATTATCCTATATGGTTGGTTCCATCTTCTTCTTCTTCTTCTTCTTCTTCTTCTTCTTCTTCTTCTTCTTCTTCTTCTTCTTCTTCTTCTTCTTCTTCTTCTTCTTCTTCTTCTTCTTCTTCTTCTTCTTCTTCTTCTTCTTCTTCTTCTTCTTCTTCTTCTTCTTCTTCTTCTTCCAGCCAGTGTTTCTCTGTTTATTCTTAAATAGCAAAGTGCGCAGGATTCAGCTGGGTTATATTTTGAAATGCTACATCTCTAATGTGTATTTGAGGAAAGTGTGCATAACATGCCTTTTTAAAATAAATCCCATGCAAACAAGCCATCCAATCGTAATGGTTGTGTAGGCATATTTTTGAGTTTGAGCCTTGCTTTTGATATAAACAGAAGGTAGAGTAACCGTCCTGCATCTTCTTTCAAACCAGCAAATAAAAAGGAGGAAAACAGAACAGAACAGAACAGAACAGAACAGAACAGAACAGAACAGAATAGAATTCTTTATTGGTCAAGTGTGATTGGACACACAAGGAATTTGTCTTGGTGCACACGCTCTCGGTGTACATAAAAGAAAAGATACATTCGTCAAGAATCATAAGGTACAACACTTAATGATAGTCATAGGGTACAAGTAAGCAATCAAATCATATTAGGAAACAGTTAATATAAACTGTAAGGATACCAGCAACAAGGTTACAGTCATACAGTCATAAGTGGGAGGAGATGGGTGATAGGAACAATGAGAAGATTAATAGTAATGCAGATTTAATAACTAGTTTGACAGTGTTGAGGGGGGAACACTGTCCTTGTGTCTAGTTGTTCTGGTGTGCAGTGCACTATAGCATCTTTTTGAGGGTAGGAGTTGAAACAGTTCATGCCCAGATGCGAGGAGTCTGTAAATATTTTCCCAGCCCTCTTTTTGACTTGTGCAGTAGACAGGTCCTCAATGGAAGGCAGGTTGGTAGCCATGGTTTTTTCTGCAGTTCTAATTATCCTCTGAAGTCTCTGTCTGTCTTGTTGGGTTGCAGAACCAAACCAGACAGTTATAGAGGTGCAAATGACACACTCAATAATTTCTCAATAATTCCTTTCAGAAACACATGGTGTTCCTGAAAATTCCGCTGGTGTTTTGGTTGTAGCCATACAATATTTGCCACTCAGGGTTGAACTGTGGGGTCCTTGGTGCTCTCTGAGCTTGGCGCTTTTCTTGCAGATGTTCTATTACCCAACTAGGAAACATCATCAGATGTTTCATTACCCAACTAGGGAACAACCTCGGATGATGTTCCCTGGTTGGGCGATGAGACATCTGCAAGACAACAACCAAGATCAGAGAACACTGAGGAATCCATAGTTCTCTTTGGATTTGAACATCAGTTTATTTGGATTTTGGGTTGCAATTTCACCATGTAAAAGACAACATACATTTGTGGATCAAATCCAACCTGCCGAATGCAAGGTGTGAGAAATAGCAGGTTGCCTATAAGTGCCTGAGTGCATTAGAAACATGATATGTAGACATTTTCCTCCCACACAGGCTGCTTCATTGCTCCAAAAAAAAAAATCCTGAGAGACGGAAACAACTCAAAATGTGACAAAATTTGAGCAGTTCCTCAAATGTTCACCTGACATCTCCAAACGAAGAAGAAGAAGGAAGGGGGGAAAAAAACCCAGCAGAGTTTTAAAAGCAGGAGAATGGGTGACTATATAAATGGATAACACGCACACACAAAAAAATTGCTTTCTCGGCTAAGACCGGTTTTTGAGAAACAGAGTCAAGGGGAGCAGTAGCTGTAGGTCAGGAAAGATTTCTCTTAAATCACTGAATTGGGGAGGTCGTCTTAAGCCAGTCTTGTAGTCTTTGCTTTCATCACCCTCAGCTACGAAAACAGAATACTAATGCAGTCCTCCTTCAAAGATCACTAAGAATGTCCTTTGAACCAGTAAAAAAAAATAAAATTAGCATATCTGTTTTGATGTTCATGTTGCAGTAAACCCTAATGCATTCCCCTTGTTCGTGTCTCAGTCGAACGTGTGAACCCAATCAGCAAAAAAAATAAAATAAAAGCATATAAGAGTTCTAGAGAGATTGGCAATGGAGAGCTCAAGGAATTAGAATATAAAGCCATAATCTAGATTAATCTAGATTAGCCATAATCTAAACCATAATCTAGATCAGCAACTTTCCAAAATATGGACTTCAACTCCCAGAATTCTCTGCAAATGGCCCTGGGGGGGTGAAATGTTCCCAGTTCAGACCGGATTGCCTGATCCGGTAGCGATGGCAGTGGGTGGTTCGGAGAACCGGTAGCAAAAATCCATGCACCCCCCCATGACCAGCTGAGCCGCATGATCATCAGAGGCTTTTTTTTTTTAACTTTTAAAAGCATTTTTTCTTCGGTCGAAAAAAATGCTTTTAAAAGTTTTTTTTTAAAAAGCCTCTGATGATCGTGTGGCTCAGCTGGGATCATCAGAGCCTTTTAAAAGCATTTTTTTACAACCTCTTCGGCCGAGGACACGACTTCTCCACTAACAACAACAAACGCAATTCCAGCATTATGGTGAGAGGGTAAACTCGAGGAAATGCTGAAGTTTGCAGGAGTATTAAAATATAACTGAGGGAAGTTAGCCAATATACTTGGGGGAAGGTACCCCAAAAGACATTCTGTGGCTCTGATGTGTTACCAACTGAGCCAGCTGAGAAGAGAAGGGGATTAAAATGCCTGGCAGGTCAGAATTCAGAACAGGGTCTTGCAAGCCTGCAACCAATTATTGCAATTCCCAGGGTTCTTACTGATTAATTAATAATGTTGCATTACCGGGGGAAGGAGAGGGCAATTGAGTAGCTGTCACCTTGATGAAAGCACCCCATTAGCTTGATATGCTACCTATTAATCTGAGAAGTCCCAGAACAAGTTTATTTCCTACCTGGAACCCTGAGACCAACTCCTCCTTGCATTTTGATTTCTCCTCCAAGCCTTGCAAATTCAGCATGCCCATCTGCGGCTCAGGAATTTTGCCACTTGGAGTGGGTAGCCTTTTGATAATAGCATAACAAAAAATGGAGATTACACTGCAAAGGATTGATTCCAAAGCGGAGTTGTTTCTCTTGGGAATAATAGATACGAAAAAGGAGAAAAGTTTGTATTACATAATATTGCACATACTAACGGCAGCCAGGATCACCCTTGCACAATAGTGGAAACAGATTAAAACACCACCTGAAGAAACAGTAATTAAAAAGATCCTTGAATCTGCAGAAATGGATAAAATGACAATGGAGATTAAAGAAAGAGATGATTCGGACTATTATAAAGTGTGGAATAGATTCTGTACGTGGCTAGAAAATAAAAAATCAAAATAGGAAATAAGTTTGTGAACTGAATTTTGTTTAACTGAAAACCAAAAGTATTGAATATCGGCAGTGGTAAAACACTGACTATGTAAATAAATAGGATGCAAATATATATAACAATTTTGGTTGCAAGAGTTGTTAAGATGGCTATATAAAGGATCAAATAGAGGAACTGAATTTAAAAGCAAAGACAACTGTCGATGCAGAAAGTATATTCAGAGTATATTTTGAGCCTTGCAAACATGCTCTGGACATCCTCACAAAATGATGATTCAGGTAGGGAAGAGAACTCCCCAAATGGCTACTTCATAGAAGGCATAGTGAAGCTGAAATTTTTTAAAAAAAAAAATTAAACTCCCAAATCTGCGGAAAAGGCAGATAGAAGCCTGGATAATCTTTCTCTCTTTGGAACTCGCATTTTCTGCTTTAGCTTCCATTTCAAACAGAGTTTAGGAGCATTTTGATGTTGATAATCACACGAGATGAACATGAATTGACACTGTGCAAATTGTACCTACCGACTCCGAAACGAATCCTCTACCCTTTCAGCCGGAGGAAGGGCCATAGGAAGCTAAGAAGCTGTTAGATCCTAAATCAGACAAGACACTTACAGTTAGACTTCCTGTTCATTAATTATCCTCGCTCTTTCAACTGATATGTGGAAAGGCCCCATTTATTAGTCCTGCTAATCAACATTTATTCAGCAGCCTTGAAGGAAACAACCTCACGGCAAGTCAGAACTGCAGTCCACCTTGGTCAGAATTGTTCGTAAGAACTTTTCCAGCTATTATCTAGTGATGATGAGTGCAGGAAAAAAAAATGCAACAAAGACAATTAAGGGGCTGGAGGCTAAAACATATGAAGAACGGAATTGCAGGAATTGGGTACGGCCAGTCAAGAGAAAAGAAGGCTGGGTCCCTGTCAAACAGGCAACAAGTGGTAAAATAAGGGGTGTCCTATCAAATCCTGCACCTGTTAACAGTGGTGTCCCCCAAGGCAGCGTCTTAGGACCAACGCCCTTCATACTTTACATAAATGACCTTTGCAGTCATTTTAAAAGCAACTGCATTCTCTTCGCTGATGATGTTAAACTATTCAACACCACCGACAATGCAACAAAAAGACCTTGACTATGTGTCAGATTGGTCTAACAAGTGGCAACTTCAAATCTCAATAGAGAACCTATTTTCCAAAACACCAGAAGGCAATGGATGGAAACTACCATATTTTTGGAGTATAAGACGCACCATTTCCCCCCCCTAAAAAGGGGTGAAAATTTGGGTGTGTCTTATACACCAAATGTTGCCCTGCCCACCCACTGGCCCCCCACCCTTTGGCCTCCGCCTCCCAGCAATTTACCTCCTTGCAGCAAGCAGCAAGAAGAAACAGCTCCTTTCTGCACCAGCACAGCCTAATTAGCACAAGCTGATTGGATCGGCCTCCCGACTCTCAGCTGATTTGCTCTCAGCTGTTTTGTGCAGGGCTCTGCTGCTTGCTGCAAGGAAGTAAATTGCTAGGAGCAGATTTTTTTTTTTCCCTTTGGGCTAATCAAGCTATGCTGAAAACAAAAATGAAAGTAAAGCAGGCTGTTTGCTGCAAGGAGGCAAAATTGCTGGGAGGCAGAGGCAGATTTCTTTTTCTTGTTTTCCTCACCAAAAAAGGTAGGTGCGTCTTATAGTCTGGTGCATCTTATACTCCGAAAAATAGAGTGATCAAGGAGAGAAGCAATCTAGAACTAAGAGGAAAGTTCCTGACAGTGAGGATAATTCCTCAGTGGAATGGCTTGCCTTCAGAAGTTGTGGGTGCGCCCAACCTGGAGATTTTAGGAAGAGATTGGACAAATATTTGTAATGATATATGGTTTCCTGCTTGAGCAAGGGACTAACTAGTAGACCTCCAAGGTCCTTTCCAACTCTGTTATTTTGTTACGATTGACATTTCTTTCTGAATCTTCTTCATACCAACCTTTGAATCCTCCAACAATGCTGAACAAGTTCTTTCTAGCTAAACTGCCACAATGTGCAAGGAAGTACAAATCTGAAAGCTATAAACTCATAACTAGCAATAGAGCGATCAATTTAGGGTTGAGTGGGGGAAATGCCATGTCAGTCATGGATGTAGGTATACTTACGGGACCTTGAAATTGGCTTCATGGAACTTCTATTCATGCATTCATTCCAGGCACCCACATATTCAAAATCTTATCCGTCTTGGAATGAATTTTCAGTCTGAAAGGACTGAAGCTGTTTTTCTGGACTGAACCTAGGATCATCTATGGAAAAAGCAGATGTCCACCTTCAACTACCCAGTTTCCCCAAAAATAAGACATCCCCTGATAATAGGGTCTTATTTTCGGGGAAACACAGGAGAGAGAGAGAGAGAGAGAGAGAGAGGGAGAGAGCGCTATGGATGATATAGGGATGGATGGATGGATGGATGGATGGATGGATGGATAGATAGATAGATAGATAGATAGATAGATAGATAGATAGATAGATATGGATGGATAGATATAGATAGGTAGATAGATACCCTGTTTTCCCCAAAATAAGACATCCCCTGATAATAAGCCCAATCAGGCTTTTGAGCTCATGGCAATAAGGCCAAGTACTTATTTCAGGGTTCAAAAAAAATATAAGACAGGGTCTTATTTTCGGGGAAACGCAGTAGATAGATAGATAGATAGATAGATAGATAGATAGATAGATAGATAGATAGATAGATAGATAGATATGGATGATATAGGGATGGATGGATGGATGAATGGATGAATGGATGGATAGATAGATAGATAGATAGATAGATAGATAGATAGATAGATAGATGATAGATAGATAGATAGATAGATAGATAGATAGATAGATAGATAGATAGATAGATATGGATGATATAGGGATGGATGGATGGATGGATGGATGGATGGATGGATGGATGGATGGATGGATAGATAGATAGATAGATAGATAGATAGATAGATAGATAGATAGATAGATAGATAGATACAGATAGGTACCCTGTTTTCCCCAAAATAAGACATCCCCTGATAATAAGCCCAATCAGGCTTTTGAGCGCATGGCAATAAGGCCGAGCGCTTATTTCAGGGTTCCAAAAAATATAAGACAGGGTCTTATTTTTGGGGAAAACATGGTACCTATTGGGCAGGAGGGGCAGTTGCCTCTCTAGATGTTGTCCTATCTAGGAAATGTCAAATAGATTGCTTGGTGACCTCCATGTGCATCCAGCAAAACAAAAACAAAGAAACAAATAAATAAATAAAAACCCAACCCTTCCAGAATCTATGGTTTCTAAGCTTGATATCCATGACCTCTTGAAAAATGCAAGAAAGAAAGATACCTGCTGAAAAATTCGAGCATCCATCTGTAAAGAAGGTGAAGACACCACCTGACCTTGAAAACAAGAAGTTCTTTGCGAAAAAAAATATTTGAGCAGCAGTGGTTCCTTGAGTCTGTGTCAGTAAGAAGTGGGAGAAACAGAGACATTAATCTCAGCTGCTGACAATATATTTCAGCAAGGATTTAATAGTAAGGAAGACAAGGCTATGCAGTTTGGGATTCTACATGACCTTGCTACCGGCCAGCAATTGTCTTTCTGGGATGGGATCATCTAGAAATGAAATCTTTGCTAGCAAGAGAGAACAGAAGCCGTTGCCTCCAGAAACCGTTCAACATAATCCATTAAAAAGAAATGGGGGCACTATTGAAGTGGAGAAGCAATTCACTGTTCTGCTTGGGCCATTAATAACCCACCATGACACCTATTGACTAATTATCCATACATTTTATATAACCCTCTTTACGAAACCTGGCAGCTGGAAGGGTGAAATTCGGAGTTAGTATATAAAGGTTTTTTTTTTTTACAAAGAGCAGTTCATGTTCACAGGGAAGCCCACAGATTTCTGGGTTGTGCAGAGTTCTTCTCCAGATCAGGGCTCAAGATTTGAACATGCGCACACACAGAGAAAACAGGGGTCTTTCTTAAAGCAGAAGAGATGCTTCTGTTGTGGTCTGCTATCAGCCCTCAGAGCTAGCAGTGGAGTCAGACAGTGAGGAGGCTAGAGAGAACCATGGGCCAGTCCTGGAGTCTGGGGAGGGCCCGGATGAGGGCTCTGCGCCGGAGGCAGAGATGGGGCCAGGGCCATCTGGGAGTGATATGCAGACTCTGGAGCCTCCAGAGTTGGACAGCAGAGAGGCAAAGGAACAGGAGGAACCTGTTCCTAGTGCACGCATGTGCAGAGCTGCCAGAAGGCAAGAGCAGCTAAAACAAAAAGGATGACTCAGGAGTAAGGCCAGGAGATGATTGGCCCCTCCCGTAAGGCTTAAAAGAGCAGCAAAGGCTCTTTGGCTCTTTGTAGGAAAGCAACATTGCTAAATCTGTTTTCCAGTCGGTGTCTCTTGTTTCTGAACTTCGTGGGGCTTTGCCAAGAAAGGCCTTTGACAGGGTGCCAAAGAAGATAAAGGTTTGTGATAAACCTGAAGGACTTTTTCTGAAGGACTTGTTTTGGAATTAATTTGGACTAAGCTGGGAATGAAGTAATTCTCAGCTGTTACAATAAAATAGCTTTATTTGTGACTAATTATGTCCTGTAATGACTAACTGAGCCTAGGTCACAACAGCTTCTGTCAGGCACAAAGAATCAGGAACCCTACGTTAAGATTCATTACTCATGCCTAAACACAAGAATCTAGTCAGCCGACATTCTGTACTAAATTGGCACCAGATAAAGGTCAACAGAATTCAAGAGAGATTGGACCCTTTGTTACAATGCAATGACTCTAAGCTGATGACGCACTTAACTCTGCCCTCCCCCAGCTCTGCCTGCTCTTCTACTACAACTTCCTCCAAAGAGATGCCGGCGCAAATTCTACGATAACGTGTATTTCTTTTTTAAAAAACGATGTGATTATTATCTTTAAAAACCTTGAGAACCAAGCTGTAAGAATTCTGTACGACGCTGAAAGTTTCTGACCGATTAGTAAAGAACTAAGGTCAATAAATCCAGTTGAGTTCAATGAAGTTGAATAGTGCGGTGGAGTGTAGCCTGGATTCCCCCAGAGAGAGGGAGGGGCCGTATTCCAAAGAGACAGTGAAGTTTAAATAGCTTGTTTGGAAGGAAAAGAGCTAGCAATTCTCAGGGTGTATCGACAGTGAGGTAATTAGTTGCTTTAGTTTGACAAGATTTCTGTCTATAGGCGAAGAACAATAAAGGAACTGCTCAGAAGTAACTCAGTGCGCCTTTCTTGGTTCTCGGGACCTGACAAAGAGCTTCCCATTTATTGCTGGTTTCCCCAAGGAATATCTCAAGAACGGAGGCAAGATGATTGACAGCTCTCCCTAAAACGTTTCAAAAAACGGAGCTTTCAGCCAGATAAGAGGTGGCCTTGGCGTGACAAAGGACATTGCCGTTTATAATGCTTTCTGCATCCGAACCAAACAGTGGAATATTTACAGCCTGAAGAAAGATAGCTTTTGCTGGACCATCAGGAGGTCTCCGACTAAAAGAGCAGCCGGGGAGATCCAAAAAAACCGTCTCGGAGGCCTGAAATGAGCCCTTCGCAAGATAATCAGTCCCCTTGTCAATAAAAGGAATCCTAGTCAGGAAGGATGAATTCCATCATACGCTTCAGATGACTATGCCACGGTGGCTGCTTTAGAAAAATGACTTGAGATTCACATCAGGGCTTATTGTATTATAAATGACCTGTTTCCTCCTATCTCTACCACGATTAGTCACTGAGCTGGTGACACTCTGGACTCTTGCAGATTCCTAAATATATATATATATAATCAGCCCCAAAGCCATGACAGTCATCGGTTGTTAAAAAAAATCATATTTTTTTTTGACTTCTCATTATGGGTTATCCACGAATAGGGAGGGATGCACAGGTTTATACCAGGGGTGAAATGCTCCCGGTTCAGACCGGATCCCCTGATCCGGTAGCGATGGAGGCGGGTGGTTCGGAGAACCGATAGCAAAAATCCCTGCCCCCCCCCCATGCCGAGCTGAGCCGCACGATCATCAGAGGCTTTTTTTAAAAAAAAATTTAAAAGCATTTTTCTACAACCTCTTCGGCTGAAAAAATGCTTTTAAAAGTAAAAAAAAATTAAAAAGCCTCTGCCGATCAGGCAACTCAGCTGGGATCGTCAGAGGCTTTTAAAAACATTTTTTCTACAACCTCTTCAGAGGTTGTAGAAAAAATATTTTTAAAAGCCTCTGACAATCCAAGCTGAGTTGCCTGATCCGCAGAGGCTTTTAAAAGAAAAAGAGCCTCTGCTGATCAGGCAACTCAGCTAGGATCGTCAGAGCCTTTTGACAGCATTGTTTTTACAACCTCTTTGCCGAAGAGGTTGTAGAAAAAATGGCTTTAAAAATTAAAAAAAAGAGGCTCTGATGATTGTGCGGCTCAGCTGGGCATGGGGGGGCAGGGATTTTTGCTATTGGTTCTCCGAACCACCCACATTACCCCCCCCACCAAGACATGCCCACAGAACCGGTAGTAACAAATTTTAGATTTCACCACTGGTTTATACCGTGTTTCCCTGAAAATAAGACCCTGTCTTATATATTTTTTGAACCCCGAAATAAGCTCTTGGCCTTATTTTGAGGGAGGTCTTATTATTTTGGGGGCACATGGAGCAAGATGGGGCTCCTCTTGCTGTCTTACCTGATTTCCAGCTCTGCGTTTAAATACTTTTGGGAAAGTCTTATTTTCGGGGGGAGGCTTATTTTAGCGCATGCGCACAAAAGCCCGATTGGGCTTATTATCAGGGGAGGTCTTATTTTCGGGGAAACAGGGTAATTGTGAGCGAGCTGCAAAAATTTAAAAAAAACTGCCAAGGTGACAAAGACATCACAAAAAGCCACGGACCATGGCTTTTATACATGATCGTTTCTGTGAGATGATTAGGTGTCCTAAAGTGGAAAGATTCTAAAATAGTCACGACCGAGGAATGGAGGGTGGTGATGACTGAACAAGCTGAGATGGCAAAATGGGACTTGTTTGATTAGAGAAAGGAGAGTAGCTACAATTTATCGGAGACTGGAAACCTCTTATGTATTTCTTGCTCTGAAAAATAGAAAGTTCTTGGTGCTGAAAAAAAAAACTAAAAAAATAAATAAACTTGGGCTTTATGGATTTGGTGATTTTAAAAAGGTAGACGATGGAAAGATAGGAGCCATGATGTAACCTTAGAAAGAAAGGATGAAATATAAATATACTTATGAGAGTTCTTAAGAAAACTGGAAGCTGCTTGTTTATCATCTTTCCTTTCCTTTCCTTTCCTTTCCTTTCCTTTCCTTTCCTTTCCTTTCCTTTCCTTTCCTTTCCTTTCCTTTCCTTTCCTTCCCTTCCCTTCTCTTCTCTTCTCTTCTCTTCCCTTCCCTTCCCTTCCCTTTCCTTTCCTTTCTTTTCCTTCCCTTCCCTTCCCTTCCCTTCCCAATAGTCTTCCTTTTTCCTTTCCTTTCCTTTCCTTTCCTTTCCTTTCCTTTCCTTTCCTTTCCTTTCCTTTCCTTTCCTTTCCTTTCCTTTCCTTTCCTTTCCTTTCCTTCCCTTCCCTTCCCTTCCCTTCCCTTCCCTTCTCTTCTCTTCTCTTCTCTTCTCTTCTCTTCTCTTCTCTTCTCTTCCCTTCTCTTCTCTTCCCTTCCCTTCCCTTCCCTTTCCTTTCCTTCCCTTTCCTTCCCTTCCCTTCCCTTTCCTTCCCAATAGTCTTCCTTTTTCCTTTCCTTTCCTCCTGATATATATATAAATGGCTGTGTGTATATGTATGTTCCAGCATAACTCTGGAATGCCTCGAGCAATTTTAACCAAACTTGGTACACAAATGATTTACTTTCTTGGAAAAAATACTGTGGGGGTAAGACACCCCCAATACCCCTCAGGCTGAATATAGTGACAACATCACCCAGCCTTCCGCAGTGGCCATGCGCCACCCATTGGGCCATTCCAGATGGCAAGATGGACCATTGCCACCAGATGGATGTCAGCCCAGGCAGTTACCACAGCGGCCGCCCATGCACAGCCCCAACACCGCAGGGTGCCGGATGGTGATTACCAGTGGGCATGGGCAGTCCGATGGAGAGAGGGTGGGGCCCAAAGACTTATAGTGATTTTATGTATGTATACTTTTAAAAGCCTGTAAGGATTGGGTTAGATAAATATCCGGCCAACTCCTGGTTATCAGCTAGTCATCAATAAATCAGAGAAGGAGAATTTGGTTCATGGAAACTGAAGTGGGGAAGTTTTCAAGTTACTACAAAACTCTTTATTCTTTTTCCAAAAAAAAAGAATAACATTTATAATAAAGACAGCTGGGACAGCCAAGGGCTAAGCCTACATTGTGCTCAAGCAATATCCAGAGATGATGAATAACCTTGGACAACTAGCAAGGAGCAAGATTGGTCAGTGTATTTTGCTCTGGGAAGCAAATGGGATAGGAAGACATAATCCTTGCATAAAATGACACCCCAAGAGACACCGCCATTTGTTAAAAACAAACAAACAAACAAAATTGGTTTAATCCTAGGCTGTTTTTATTCGGTCAGTCCCAGAACAACCGTAACTTAAGTTTTTCTGCTGTTATGGCTTGAAGTTGTTTTATGGCTGAGGCAACCAAAGGACCTGGGGAGACCCACTGAGTAATTTTTGCTCTCTTTTCAGACTCTTCTTAAAAAGAAAAGAAAGGTAAAGAAGAGATATCCACAGTAAAAACTCCAGAAAAGGAAAATACGTGTGCCCCAGAATGAAAATTTGTAGGCTTCTTTGATCACAAAATGACATTTTTCCACCTGGCTGCTTAAAGATGTTTTTAAGTAAGAACAGTCAAAAGAAAAAATTTAGCCAATTACCAAGAAAAGTCCACAATCCATTTACCACGCAAATAAATTTGCAGATAAGTTTCCAACCAGCAGTATTTGGGCCTGTTCTTTGGCCATCCTCCGAACAAGTTGCTGGCCACTATCACGCACAACTGCTGCTACGTAGGTTGTGGT
Organism: Pantherophis guttatus; assembly: GCF_059756535.1. Lineage (NCBI taxonomy): Eukaryota > Metazoa > Chordata > Lepidosauria > Squamata > Colubridae > Pantherophis > Pantherophis guttatus. Next base: position 24,236,432 of record NC_142074.1, read on the forward strand.
TCCTTCTGGTTTCACAGTTTGCGTTCAAACAATACGATCTGTCTTGGTTTAGGAGTCCTTGTTCGTTCCGATTTGAAAGAAATGGATATACTTTCCGCACGGAATTGAACAGATTGCTTCTTTCTGATTGGCTGTTCCAGATTGGTGGTCTTCAGAAAGAGGTTGTCATAGCGATGGGTTCTAAATTGGGATCAACAAATATTTGGGAATTTGTTCTGCTAATAAATAGGCTGGTGGAGAAGAGACGGCGTCTCTGGCTTACAGAAGGCAGTTCTCGTTGTTATTATTATTAGTTTTAGAATTAATCCTTTGCAAGGTAACATCAGCGCTCCTCTGCAGATTGCTACCTTGCGGACCTGCGATGAATACTATGATCAGGATAATGTAAGTGTGAAATTTCAGTGGGGGCAAGGGAGATGCAAAGAGAATGGCCACAACATCTAAGCACAAACAAGAGAGATGGGAAGAACAGATTGTGTTGAGGAATGTCATGTTCTCAATAGAGTTTGGCTCTACAATCAGTTTGGGCCTGACATCATGTTGTACAATATTTTGAGGGAAGGGAAGGGAAGGGAAGGGAAGGGAAGGGAAGGGAAGGGAAGGGAAGGGAAGGGAGGGAAAGGAAAGGAAAGGAAAGGAAAGGAAAGGGAAGGGAAGGGAAGGGAAGGGAAGGAAAGGAAAGGAAAGGAAAGGAAAGGAAAGGAAAGGAAAGGAAAGGAAAGGAAAGGAAAGGAAAGGAAAGGAAAGGAAAGGAACACTATTGAGAAGGGAAGGGAAGGGAAGGGAAGGGAAGGGAAGGAAGGGAAGGGAAGGAAAGGAAAGGAAAGAAAGGAAAGGAAAGGAAAGGAAAGGAAAGGAAAGGAAAGGAAAGGAAAGGAAAGGAAAGGAAAGGAAAGGAAAGGAAAGGAAAGGAAAGGAACACTATTGAGAAGGGAAGGGAAGGGAAGGAAGGGAAGGGAAGGGAAGGGAAGGGAAGGAAAGGAAAGGAAAGGAAAGAAAGGAAAGGAAAGGAAGACTATTGAGAAGGGAAGGGAAGGGAAGGGAAGGGAAGGGAAGGGAAGGAAGGAAAGGAAAGGAAAGGAAAGGAAAGGAAAGGAAAGGAAAGGAACACTATTGAGAAGGGAAGGGAAGGGAAGGGAAGGGAAGGGAAGGAAGGGAAGGGAAGGAAAGGAAAGGAAAGAAAGGAAAGGAAAGGAAAGGAAAGGAAAGGAAAGGAAAGGAAAGGAAAGGAAAGGAAAGGAAAGGAAAGGAAAGGAAAGGAAAGGAACACTATTGAGAAGGGAAGGGAAGGGAAGGAAGGGAAGGGAAGGGAAGGGAAGGGAAGGAAAGGAAAGGAAAGGAAAGAAAGGAAAGGAAAGGAAGACTATTGAGAAGGGAAGGGAAGGGAAGGGAAGGGAAGGGAAGGGAAGGAAGGAAAGGAAAGGAAAGGAAAGGAAAGGAAAGGAAAGGAAAGGAAAGGAAAGGAAAGGAAAGGAAAGGAAAGGAAAGGAAAGGAAAGGAAAGGAAAGGAAAGGAAAGGAAAGGAAACTTCATAGCTACATTGCAATATGGCCACACCAAGCAATATCAGAGGAGGCAGAAACGTAAGAACAAATAGGGGGAAAAATACTTGCCCTAAATGGCAGTAAAACAGAGAGAAGACAAAATCTGATTTTCCCCCACACTCCCCCATACCCCAAGCAGTGGGTTCCACTGGCATGCATTTCAGAGTAATTAGAACCTGGCCAAATTGCTTGGAGATAAGATGTCCGTAAACATCCGAGGGAGGACTGCCAAGCAGCTGTTCCCATCCAGACATCATTAATGTCACCGTGGTTCCCCCATGGTCCCGTAATTAATCACGGATGCTACGGTCACAATTAACAGAGAGCTTGTTTCAACAAATTTCCTACAGGTGGGGTAGCCATCTGCAGTCTAGGAGGAGATGGAACCAACCTGCCAACCTGTCACTCTCCAAATCACAGCTTTCCAAGCCCAGGAGATGGTCAGGTCAGGGGAAGAAGAGAAGAAAAAAAGAAGAAGCTAAGCCTTCTCTGGAGTAACAGGCAGGGAGATGCTCAGGGTTGGCTTTATGGAAGAAGAGATCAAAGGGAACTTAAAGCATCACCGCAGCTAGATCATTGGTCTGGAAGGAAAATGGGAGGGATTTTACGTGGGGGTTAAAAGGGAAGGCAATTAATGAAGGACCTAGCAGATGGGTCCCGTAATTAGGTTATTAGACATAAGCAGAAGTCCTGCCTTTTCAAAGTCCTGCATCCAATTTTCGGGATGAGAAAACGGAAGGGCGATTGCTCGGATTTCCTCGGAAGAAGGAGAAATTGGGGAAGGGACAGTGACATCACTGTCCCTTTCTTGCGTAGCTTCTTCTCCGGTAATATCACACTACTAACCAGAGCATACAAAACCTTTGCTAGACCAATTCTCGAATACAGCTCATCTGTCTGGAACTCTACACTACATTAATACAATCGAACGTGTCCAGAGATATTTCACAAGAAGAGTCCTCCAGTCCTCTGCTCACAACAAAATACCTTATGCCACCAGACTTGAAATTCTAGGCTTAGAAAACTTAGAACTACGCCGCCTTCGGTATGACCTAAGCATAGCTCATAAAATTATCTGCTACAATGTCCTACCTGTCAATGACTACTTCAGCTTCAACCACAACAATACACGTGCACACAACAGATACAAACTTAAAGTGAACCGCTCCAAACTTGATTGCAGAAAATACGTCTTCAGCAACAGAGTGGTCAATGCCTGGAATGCACTACCTGACTCTGTGGTTTCATCCCAAAACCCCCAAAATTTTAACCTAAGACTGTCTACTGTTGACCTCACCCCATTCCTAAGAGGTCTGTAAGGGGCATGATCGACAAGCTCAGCATCTTAGCCACTGAGCCACCGCATCCCCTGTCTTGCTTAGAAAAGAATCCAAAGCGAAGCATCTCTAAAACAGATCTGCTTGAAAAGAAAAACTCAGTTCCTTCCTGGGGAATTGTTGATCTATTCCACTGAGATTCCCTTCCTGAAAGCATGAAAACAGACCCTGTCCTAGCTTTCCTTCTGGAATCTTTAATTTCTGACATTTCTTTCCTCCAATATGGAGATTTCCTAGTATATGACAGAACAATTGTGACCTCTGCTGGCCTCCAACATGTAATATCAATGGAACCGGTTCACAATTACATGGAACAATAGGGGGAAAAAAAGAGAAGAAGACCTTTGTCAATAATAAGGATTATGTTTATCCTGAACAATTAGAGATTCTTGGCCAGCGAGTCTTCTGATGAAATGAGCTTGCTTTTGAAGGCATATGTTCAGTTCGGGAATGTTAAGTACAAGAGGCCAGAAGCCACATGCTCTTCTGTTTTCAAAATACAAAGAAAGATGATAAATATGTTAATCCATTTTAGCAGAATATTAGAATCAAAGACGCGTAGAAACAATGCGATGCATTGTAATCCACAAATTAAAACATCCTATCTACCCAATCTTTGCTTGAAGTCGCTTAACAAACAGGAGCCCAAGACACAGGAAAGCATAGAGTAAAACAGTGAGTTTTCTTTCCTTGTCATGGAGGGGAAAAAAATAATGGACATTATTCCAGATTCCTTGGTGGGCTGCCTATCTTCCATTTGAACACATCCAGTGAATTATCTTTCTGAATGTTCTTCACGATAAGATGGAGTCCTAACCCAGGTAGATAGATAATGTAGGCCCTCATTCCACTGTCCAACCGTTTTTATAACTAGGGGAGAGGTTTTTTCTCTTAAAAAAAGCTGCAGTCTGCCTTCTTTTAGAATTTAGAATTTTAGAATAACAGAGTTGGAAGGGACCTTGGAGGTCTTCTAGTCCAACCCCCTGCTTAGGCAGGATACCCTACACCATTTCAGACAAATGGTTATCCAACATCTTCTTAAAAACTTCCAGTGTTGGAGCATTCACAACTTCTGGAGACAAGTTGTTCCACTGATTAATTGTTCTAAATGTCAGGAAATTTCTCCTTAGTTCTAAGTTGCTTCTTTCCTTGGTTAGTTTCCACCCATTGCTTCTTGTCCTGCCCTCAGGTGCTTTGGAGAATAATTTGACTCCCTCTTCTTTGTGGCAGCCCCTGAGATATTGGAAGATTGCTATCATGTCACTCCTAGTCCTTCTTTTCATCAAACTTGACATACCCAGTTCTTGCAACTGTTTTTCATATGTTTTAGCTTCCAGCCCCCTAATCCTCTTTGTTGCTCTTCTCTGCACTCTTTCTAGAGTCTCCACATCTTTTTTACGTCATGGCGATGTAAATTTTAACTTATCTTTTTTCTGAAAAAAAATTAACTTATGTCCATCATCCTGTGTTTTACATTGAACTAACGAATAGGAATAGCAATCTCATCCAAGCAGCATGCCATCAAATCTTTTCAGCACTGACCCTTGGTGGACAGCTCAAGCATTCCTAGAAGCATTCTCTCTTGCTGTGAAGCCTAGATTGTCCAGTTTGACCCTTCGTCTGAACATAGACTTCCCTGGAAACTAGACATGTCCATCATTTGTGAGAGGTTTTGAAGTGTTTAGCAATTTCCCAGCCATAGCTGCTCTGTTGCTACTATTTCATCAGCTTTTAGATTCAGGGTCTCCAGGGAGAGACTTATTCTGTAATTTTTAAACCTGAAGACAGGGAGCATGTCATATTGTTGCATTTTCTTTCAAAAAAGTGTTAACAGAATAACATTTCCTTCTTAATAACCTCCAGTGTTGGAGCATTCACAGGTTCTGCAGGCAAGTTGTTCTATTGATTCATTGTTCTCACTGTCAGGAAATTTCTCCTTAGTTCTAGGTTGCTTCTCTTCTTGATGAGTTTCCACCCATTGCTTCTTGTCCTGCCCTCAGGTGCTTTGGAGAATAGCTTGACTCCCTCTTCTTTGTGGCAACCTTTCAAGCAGTGGTGGAATTCAGATTTTTTTACTACCGGTTCTGTGGGTGTGGTGTGGCTTGGTGGGTGTAGCAGGGGAAGAGTACTGCAAAATCTCCATTCCCATCCCACACCAGAAGAAGGATACTGCAAAATCTCCATTCCCTCTTCACTCCAGGGGAAGGATACTGCAAAATCTCCATTCCCTCTCCATTCCAGGGGAAGGAGATTGCAAAATCTCCGTTCCCACCCCACTCTGGGACCAGCCAGAGATGGTATTTGCTGGTTCTCCAAACTGCTCAAAATTTCCGCTACCGGTTCTCCAGAACCTGTCAGAACCTGCTGAATAACACCCCTGCTTTCAAGTATTAGAAGATGAATATCATACCCCCCATAGTCATTCTCTTTGTTAGACTAGACGTACCCAGTTCCTGCAACTGTTCATTGTATGTGTTCATCTAATTAATAAACATTTGAAAAGAACTGGCTCTTGGATGAACCATTGGGATTTCCCTGTAAATAAGTTCTGTTTTTTCCAGATCAATAAAGTAATGTGTAAAAATCTGTCTATTCCCTTCATAGCAACTCTGTTCAGCAAGGTATCCATCTTTTGCTTTAAACATCTCAGCTGGGGACTCCTCATCCCACTGATTCTCTTTCTTCTTGTTAATTTATTAACCAAAAATCACTTTTGAAACCACTCAGGCAGTTCTCTCATCTTCTTACTAGATAAAATTATAAATTTCAACCGCTGATCCTAAAATAGCATCTTAAGCCAGACACCCAAATTGCCTTGAAGCCCAAACAGTTTTTTTTTAAAAAAAAAAAGAGTGTTGGAGGCCTAAGTAATTAACCTTCTTTGATTACAAAATATAAAATTTATAAGAGTTTCTGCCCAAGGTATTTCAAGCTTTTAATAGAACCGCCATGTTTCACCTCGTACCTCAAGTGCCTAGAATGAAATAATTCATAAGTTTATATCGTGTTGACTGTGGTGTTTGCTAGTCATTCTCAGATTAAATTAAATGGTGATTCTTAGTCCTTAACGCGGTATAATATTAAAAATATGTCCCATCATTCATAACTAATTATTGATTTATTAGAAACAATAACCTCTGTGTCATTTTAAAATCCCTGTTCTATTTTATCCGTATTATAAAAGGTAA